>NC_056734.1:435788202-435920702 GCF_019279795.1 Protopterus annectens | reverse complement strand
TGGCAATACCTTTCTGCTGGAGAAAATACTGGTGCTCAAAGAAAATAAAACTATTATATAAAACCAATTCCAGCAATTGTGTATACAAATTAATCTTGCTCTGGGGCAGCTTCATATTATTGCACAGACACACTACACCACCGTAAACAGATACTATGTGGTATCACTGTATATAGGTTCTTTACATCAACTGTTAAAAACACAAGGGTATCATCATATACCAAATCATTGCATTTCCTGAGAAAATCCCAGGAATCCTTACAAAGATGGTCAATACCTTGGATCACTTCCTTCAACTAGTGGTCAAGAAATCTGGCCAGCGGAGAGGTAACTGAACACCTGGCATCAACAACTGCGCACATGGGAGGGTGGTTAAGATCTTTGTGCGTCTTCGGCATCCCAAAGATTGTGGGTGTCATGTTTTTTTTATATATATATATGCAAAAACTTAGATTCATTATCAATAATCTGTTGTTGCATTAACGTATCAAACAGTATTGCATTAATTCTGATATAAGCCACATTCATTTCAGTTTTGGACATGACAGTAAGCCTCTTCAAATAAAATGTTGTACATCTTTTCAGTATATTGCAAATTATCCAGTAGAACAACCCCTCCCCATCTTTATCGGGCTTCACAGCCCAAATACCTGAGAATCTTAAGTCCTGCATTAAATTCAACTCCTCATTACTCAAATTTGTGCATCCAAAGTTCGTTTTACTCACTAAGTTAGATTTAAAATCTAACTCGCACATCTTTTTCAACAAATTCATCACTGGTTGAAGGTGGAGTGGGGGTGGGGTTTCAAGTGCATGACAGTTTTAAATAGTGTTCAACTGGCCTACTGTTACTGTCAAACAGAAGACTCAAGTTCAATTTTCTAGTAAATGTCTTCAAGTCCATTAAAAGGCTAGCAATGTCAGCCCTCCTCTCCATAACATAGGAAAACCCCTTTGAAAAAATGCCCGGATGCTTTTGTTGCACAGCTAAAGGAGAATAATTAAATACATTAAAGTCACCTGCACAATTAGTTATGACGGAAAAGTACAGTTTTGTACCTACCATAAATGTAGATGTCCGAACTGGATAGCATCTGCAGTCATAACAACTGGGTTGTCCTGTCGGCAGGCAGCCCTTCAGTCGGCCGGATTCCAAAGTCCGGGTCCGCTCGCTGATGTCGCACTTCACCCGACGTCATCTCTGTTGGTCTTCGGGTATAAAAGCATCAGCCGACGCCATTTTCCTCAGTGTTTCTTGCCCCAGATGCCAGTAGCCCTCTTGAAGGCTAAAATTTGGATAGATGCCAATGTTTCCAAAAAGATAGAGGTAAACACAAAAATAAGCATGTATGTACATATATACAAACAAATACACCATAAAAGACTCCCCACCAGCTAGCTATTAGGAGGGTAAACACCCTAGGAGTACCACAGAGGGAAGGAGGGGGTAATCCTGACTGCAGATGCTATCCAGTTCGGACATCTACATTTATGGTAGGTACAAAACTGTACTATGTCCTTCATGGATGCATCTGCAGTCATAACAACTGGGTAGAATACCATAGCCAACTAGGGAGGAGGATAAAAGTAGATTATGGTGTGTTTAGGATCCCTTGCAGTACAGCAGTGGCAAACCCTGCTCGGGATCTGGAATATAGAGGCAAATTATAATGCTTGGCAAATGTATGCACGGAGGTCCAAGTAGCCGCCTCAATAATGTCTTTGGTTGCCACTCCTCGTAAGAAAGCTGTGGTAGTGGCTGTTGCCCTTGTAGAATGAGGTCTAATGTTCTGTGGAATTGGTTTTCCATGGAAGGAGTAACAGAATCGTATGCAATTTCCTATCCATTTGGAGATTGTCTGTTTGGAAATAGCTTTTCCTTCCCTTCCTGTTGCATAGGCTACAAAAGTTGGTCAGTCTTTCTGCTATTTTTGTTCTGTCCAAGTAGTAGCGTAGCTGTCTATGTACATCCAAGGTATGCAGTATTCTTTCCCTCTGTTTTGTGGGTTGGGAAAGAAGGTAGGTAGGTGGATTGCCTGGTTTAAAGACACTCTGGATACCACCTTAGGCATAAATGTAGGATTAGTCCTCATGGACACTCTATCTTGGTGGAAGATTAGGAAGGGTTGCACTGCCATTAAGGCCTGTAGTTCTGAAACCCTCCTGGCTGAAGTAATTGCCAGTAGGAAAGCAGTTTTCCATGACAGGTGTTGTAGGTCTGCTGTTGCTGCTGGTTCAAAGGGTGATAGTGTCAACTTTTCTAGCACAAAGTTTAAGTCCCAAGCTGGTAATGGTGGTTTCCTTGGAGGTTTTACATTCTTGATTCCTCTGAGGAACTGCCTGAGCAAAGGGTGCGAAAAACAGGTGGATCAAAGCTGTATTCTGCTGAAATAGCTGATGCATGTATCTTGATGGAGGAGTAGGACAGGCCTGAATGAAGAAGTTCGGCCAGATACTCCAGAATGTTAGACATATCTAGGTTTGACACATCTTTTCCTCTTTCCGTACTCCAAATGACAAACCTTTTCCATTTTCCAGCATAGTTCCTTCTTGTTGAAGGTCTGCGTGCTTCAAGAATAATGTCTTTAACTCTTTGGGAAAGTTCTGGATTAGCTGCTGCTATGTGATGTTCCATGCAGTCAGTTGCAACGTTTTGGGGTTTGGATGTATGATGCTGTAGTTGTTATGAGTTAACATCAAAGGCATCAGGGTATTGGCCACATATTGTTCGAGACATGCTCCTCAGCAGTGGGTACCAGTGTTGTCTTGGCCAGTTTGGAGCTATCAGGATTATCCTTGGACGTTCTTCCTTGATTTTTAGTAGTACTTTGTGTATCAAGGGAAGAGGTGGGAAATCATATGCTGTTAGGCCTTTCCAGCTGAAGGAGAGCGAATCCACTTTCCATGCTAGTGGGTGGAATGTCCTTGTGCAGAACTTTTTGAGCTGGTGATTGAGAGGTGATGCGAATAGATCTATCTGAGGCATTCCCCATTTCTTTGAGATGGTCTTGAAGATGTCCGGGTGCAGCTTCCATTCGTGGGCATCCGATGTGGTTCTGCTTAATATGTCTGCTAGAGTATTTTCTTTTCCCGGTACAAATATTGCCTGTAACTGGATGTTGTAGCTGAGTGCCAGGGTCCACAGCTCCAAAGTCATTCTGCATAGGGGGTATGAATGAGTGCCTCCCTGTTTGTTGATGTACCACATGACTGTGGTGTTGTCTGTCCTTATCAACTGGCCCTCTTGGAGAAATGGTTTGAACTTTTGGATTGCCAGTTTTACTGCCAGCATTTCTTTTAGGTTGATGTGCAGGTGAAGTTGATCCTGTGTCCACAATCCTTGCACGCATTTGTCCAGCATGTGGGCCCCCCATCCTAGGTCTGAAGCGTCTGTTGTGATGGTCTGGCTTGCTTGACATCTGCGAAAGGGTAGGCCTGGGTTTGACTGACATGCCTGAGCCCACCATAGGAACTCCTGCTTTAAGCATGGAATTAGTGGGATTTCTGTTTCTAGGCTGTGTCTGTGTTGGGACCATAAATTCTTTAGGTACCACTGTAGTTTTCTCATATGTAGTCTGGCAAATGGGACCAAGATTAAAGCCCAAGGCCTGCAGTACTTTTCTTGCTGTTAACTTGTTCTGTTTTGTTAGTGCCAAGAAGTAAAGAGGGAGTTCTTTTTGTTTTTCTGTAGTCAGGAATGCCATTTGTTTTACTGTGTCCAATTCCGCGCCCAAGAATGTCTTGTTTGGGATGGTATCAGCCTTGACTTTTGTAAATTGACTGTGTATCCCAGTGCTTGTAGCAAGTAAATGACCCTTTGTAAATCTGTTGTCAGCTTGCTTTTGTTGTCCCCTTGTAGCAGGCAGTCGTCCAGGTATGGGTAAATTTGAATTCCTGTAGTCTGCAATGGCGATTACTGATGCCAGGCATTTTGTGAATACTCTGGGCAGTAGATAAGCCAAAGGGCAATGCTGAGAATTGATAGTGCTCTGATCCTGCAAGAAATCTGAGGTATCTTCTGCAGATTGGTCGAATGGGGACGTGCAGGTATGCCTCCTTGAGATCTAGAGTTACCAGCCAAGACTCCTTGCCCAGCATGGGAAGAAGTTGCTGTAGGGTCAGCATTTTGAATTTTGGGACAATGATGTATGTATTTAAGGTGGACAGGTCGAGAATTGGTCTCCAACTTTTTTCCTTTCTTGGAACTAGGAATAGTCTGGAGTAGAACCTTTTCCTTGCTCTGCTGTTGGCACTCTTTCCACAGCTCTCATGTTTGCTAACTCCATTATCTGTTGTAGTGCCTCTGTTTTTTGATTTGGAGGTAGATTTGGCATTCCTCTTTTGACTGGTAAAGTGTGGAAGTGAAACCGGTAACCTTGATCTATGGTTTGTAAAATCCACTTGTCTTTTGTTATGTAGTGCCAGTTCTTTGAAAATAAGGTTAACTTTCCGCCTAGAGGAGCTGCTATTTGTTCCCTGGTAGGCGGATTTAGGTTAAGTCACTGTGGTTGTGCTGATGTAGTGGCAGTGGTTGTGTCTGTGCCTCTGTTGTTACCTTGCCACTGTCGTCCTCTGTAGGCACCTCCTCTGGATTGGTTTCTGCCTCTGGAACGTCTATTCCTGCCCCTTTGAAATTTTGTGGAGTCAGGAAAGGACCAATTTTTGGCAGGCCAGTTCCTGCTAAACCTTGGGGGTTGAACCTGCAAGAAATCTTTAACCGTTTGAACAGATTTTGCCTTTTCTTCCATTTTCTTCATAAAGTACAGTTTTGTACCTACCATAAATGTAGATGTCCGAATTGGATAGCATTTGCAGTCATAACAACTGGGTTGTCCTGTCGTCAGGCAGCCCTTCAGTCGGCCGGATTCCAAAGTCCGGGTCCGCTTGCTGATGTCGCACTTCACCCGCGTCATCTCTGTTGGTCTTGTATAAAAGCATCAGCCGACGCCATTTTCTTCAGTGTTTCTTGCCCCAGATGCCAGAAGCCCTATAGAAGGCTAAAAAATTTTGGATATATGCCAATGTTTCCAAAAGATAGAGGTAAACACAAAAATAAGCATGTATGTACATAAATACAAACAAATACACCATGAAAGAAATCCCCCCACTAGCTAGCTATTAGAAGGGTAAACACCCTAGGAGTACCACAGAGGGGAAGGAGGGAGGGTAATCCTGACTGCAGATGCTATCCAATTCGGACATCTACATTTATGGTAGGTACAAAACTGTACTATGTCCTTCATGGATGCATCTGCAGTCATAACAACTGGGTAGAATACCATAGCCAACTAGGGAGGAGGATAAAAGTAAATTATGGTGTGTTTAGGATCCCTTGCAGAACAGCAGTGGCAAACCCTGCTCGGGATCTGGAATATAGAGGTAAATTATAATGCTTGGCAAATGTATGCACGGAGGTCCAAGTAGCCGCCTCAATAATGTCTTTGGTAGCCACTCCTCGTAAGAAGGCTGTGGTAGTGGCTGTTGCCCTTGTAGAATGAGGTCTTATGTTCTGTGGAATTGGCTTTCCATGGAAGGAGTAACAGAATCGTATGCAATTTCCTATCCATTTGGAGATTGTCTGTTTGGAAATAGCTTTTCCTTCCCTTCCTGTTGCATAGGCTAAAGTTGGTCAGTCTTTCTGCTATTTTTGTTCTGTCCAAGTAGTAGCGTAGCTGTCTATGTACATCCAAGGTATGCAGTATTCTTTCCCTCTGTTTTGTGGGTTGGGAAAGAAGGTAGGCAGGTGGATTGCCTGGTTTAAAGACACTCTGGATACCACCTTAGGCATAAATGTAGGATTAGTCCTCATGGACACTCTATCTTGGTGGAAGATTAGAAGGGTTGCACTGCCATTAAGGCCTGTAGTTCTGAAACCCTCCTTGCTGAAGTAATTGCCAGTAGGAAAGCAGTTTTCCATGACAGGTGTTGTAGGTCTGCTGTTGCTGCTGGTTCAAAAGGTGATAGTGTCAATTTTTCTAGCACAAAGTTCAAGTCCCAAGCTGGCAATGGTGGTTTCCTTGGAGGTTTTACATTCTTGATTCCTCTGAGGAACTGCCTGAGCAAAGGGTGTGAAAAACAGGTGGATCAAAGCTGTATTCTGCTGAAATAGCTGATGCATGAATCTTGATGGAGGAGTAGGACAGGCCTGAATGAAGTAGTTCGCCAGATACTCCAGAATGTTAGGCATATCTATGTTTGATACATCTTTTCCTCTTTCAGAACTCCAAATGACAAACCTTTTCCATTTCCCAGCATAATTCCTTCTAGTTGAAGGCCTCGTGCTTCAAGAATAATGTCTTTAACTCTTTGTGAAAGTTCTGTATTAGCAGCTGCTATGTGATGTTCCATGCAGTCAGTTGCAGCGTTTTAGGTTTGGGTGCATGGTGCTGAAGTTGTTCTGAGTTAGCATCAAAGGCATCAGGGGAATTGGCCACATATTGTTCGAGACATGCTCCTCAGTAGTGGGTACCAATGCTGTCTTGGCCAGTTTGGAGCTATCAGGATTATCCTTGGGCGTTCCTCCTTGATTTTTAGTAGTACTTTGTGTATCAAGGGAAGAGGTGGGAATGCATATGCTGTTAGGCCTTTCCAGCTGAAGGAGAGCGAGTCCACTTTCCATGCTAGTGGGTGGAATGTCCTTGTGCAGAATTTTTGAGCTGGTGATTGAGAGGTGATGCGAATAGATCTATCTGAGGCATTCCCCATTTCTTGAGATGGTCTTGAAGATATCCGGGTGCAGCTGCCATTCGTGGGCATCCGATGTGGTCCTGCTTAACATATCTGCTAGAGAGTTTTCTTTTCCTGGCACAAATATTGCCTGTAACTGGATGTTGTAGCTGAGTGCCAGGGTCCACAGCTCCAAAGTCATTCTGCATAGGGGTAAGAATGAGTGCCTCCCTGTTTGTTGATGTACCACATGACTGTGGTGTTGTCTGTCCTTATCATCAAGTGGTCCTCCTTAAGAAATGGTCTGAACTTTTGGATTGCCAGTTTTACTGCCAGCATTTCTTTTAGGTTGATGTGCAGGTGAAGTTGGTCCTGTGTCCACAATCCTTGTCGCATTTGTCCAGCATATGCCCCCATCCTAGGTCTGAAGCATCTGTTGTGATGGTCTGGCTTGACCCTTGACCCTTGCGAAGGGCAGGCCTGGGTTTGACTGGCATGCCTGAGCCCACCATAGGAACTCCTGTTTTAAGCATGGTATTAGTGGGATTTCCGTTTCTAGGCTGTGTCTGTGTTGGGACCATAAATTCTTTAGGTACCACTGTAGTTTTCTCATATGTAGTCTGGCAAATGGAACCAAGATTATGCATGATGCCATGAAACCCAAGGCCTGCAGTACCTTTCTTGCTGTTAACTTGTTCAGTTTTGTTAGTGCCAAGAAGTAAAGAGGAGTTCTTTTGTTTTTCTGTAGTTAGGAATGCCATTTGTCTTACTGTGTCCAATTCCGCTCCCAGGAAAGTCCTTGTCTGGGATGGTATCAGTCTTGACTTTTGTAAATTGACTGTGTATCCCAGTGCTTGAAGCAAGTAAATGACCCTTTGTAAATCTGTTGTCAGATTGCTTTTGTTGTCTCCCTGTATCAGGCAGTCGTCCAGGTATGGATAAATTTGAATTCCCTGTAGTCTGCAATGGGCGATTACTGATGCCAGGCATTTTGTGAATACTCTGGGCGCAGTAGATAAGCCAAAGGGCAATGCTGAGAATTGATAGTGCTCTGATCCTGCAAGAAATCTGAGGTATTTTCTGCAGATTGGTCGAATGGGGACGTGCAGGTATGCCTCCTTGAGATCTAGAGTTACCAGCCAACACTCCTTGCCCAGCATAGAAGTTGCTGTAGGGTCAGCATTTTGAATTTTGGGACAATGATGTAAGTATTCAGGCGGACAGGTCTAGAATTGGTCTCCAACTTTTTCCTTTCTTGGAACTAGGAATAGTCTGGAGTAGAACCCTTTCCTTGCTCTGCTGTTGGCACTTTCTCCACAGCTCTCATGTTTGCTAACTCCATTATCTGTTGTAGAGCCTCTGTCTTTTGATTTGGAGGTAGATTTGGCATTCCTCTTTGTCTGGTAAAGTGTGGAAGTGGAACCGGTAACCTTGATCTATGGTTCGTAAAAGCCACTTGTCCTTTGTTATGTGGTGCCAGTTTTTTGAAAATAAGGTTAGCTTTCCGCCTAGAGGAGCTGCTATTTGTTCCCTGGTAGGCGGGCTTAGGATTAAGTCACTGTGGCTGTGTTGATGTAGTGGCAGGTGTTGAGTCTGTGCCTCTGTTGTTACCTTGCCACTATCGTCCTCTGTAGGCACCTCCTCTGGATTGGTTTCTGCCTCTGGAACGTCTATTCCTGCCCCTTTGAGGTCTTGTGGAATCAGGAAAGGACCAATTTTTGGCAGGCCAGTTCCTGCTAAACCTTGGGGGTTGAACCTGCAAGAAATCTTTAACTGTCTGGACTGATTTTGCCTTTTCTTCCATTTTCTTCATAACCTGCTGGGCAGGTGTACCAAACAAACTTGTTTTATCCATAGGAGCATCTAGCAATTTAGATTTAACATGATCCGGTAAAGCTTGCTCCTTTAGCCATGCATGCCTTCTAATTACAGTGCCAGTCATGGCTGATCTAAATGAAGCCTCCAGTGCATCATAGCCACATTTTAAAGAATGGTTACTAACTTGCTGTATGTTATTTACCATTTCTAATACATATTTCTTATCAAGAGTTTCATCAGTGGTTAGCTTTTTAGTTAACTGATCAAGCATAAACTCTTGGTATTGTATCATGTGAAACTGACAGTTTAAAGCTCTAGCTGAGAGAGTGGCTGAAGTGTAAACCTTTTTACCCCATCTGTCTAATGACCTTGGTCCCTTTCAGAAGGAACAGGGTTTTTAGCTATGGTGCCTTGGGACCCTGGGAAATAGTTTGGGTCTGCAAGAGGGGCCTTGTAAAGGTGGTGATGAGTATCTGGCACCCTGTAAAATCTGTCTGGTTTGGCAGGGGCTGGGGTAAAGAATCTGGAGCAGACATCATTGAAAGCATCATCCACCACAGAGAGGAGGTATAGCTAAGGGCCTGTGCTGTGGAAGGTGCAAAAAGGTCCTAAGTCTTTTCCTGGAGTCTGAAAAATCCTGTTGCTGCCATTGGAACTGTTCTGCATGGCATGCAAGGTTTCCCCAAAGGAGAATTCTTCTGGTGGGGAAGCAGCTGGAATGGATTCTTCAGCATCAGAATCTTCAAAATTGGAGAAAGGAGCCTCTGGCTGGTCAGTTATGTCTGATTCATCAGCAGAATCATCAGAGGACACTGGCTCATGGGGCTCTGCCCTAGGTCTCTTCTCTGGGGGCTGAGAGGCCCTGTCTGGGTGAGATTGAGATCTTCTAATTAATGAAATTAAATCTTCTGCCAAAGTAAGCATTTGAGAACTGGAAGAGGGCCTGGTTGAGGGGGGTTTAACAGGCACTGTTTTAGTAGTCTTGGCTGCTTTAGCCCTGGCGAAGGCCTTAATGGACATGGCTGCTGGAGGCCTAGCAGCACCACGTGCTGGGGTAGAGACATCCAAGGGGATGGTGTCTGATAAGTCAGTGGTAAGCACCGTAGTGGGTAAAAATTCTGAGGCCGATTCAAGAGTGTTAGCAGGGACCTCAGTTGTAGAGATAGATTCAGCTGTATTTTGATCAGTTTTCTCGGTTTCGGCGAAACCGAGACACTCATGTTTGCTTAACCATGGTTTGAACGAAACCGCGGACCGCTGAGTGTCGGTCTTTTCTTTGCGTTTTGGCAGAATGCATAGTCGGAGGATCCGGCGGCATAATGTCGCAAAATCAGAACCGAAAAACTGTTCTGCAAACTCCGACCGGCGCCTAAGCGTTAGTCGGTTGAAAGAAGCACAGGCGAACAGGCTGCTACGTCGTGGCTGGGCCTAAACAAGGCAGGCAGTAAGAGTGGAAATCTTTATGAGGTATTTGTTTCCCACAGGTTAAACAATTATTAACTTTTCTGACATCGGCTGAGGCAAGAAAGAGTCCCCACGGGTACTTAGCTTTAGAAGTCTTGAAGTAGTATTCGGTAGAAGTAATCTCTGGATCCGACCGACCGGCACTTGCGAACAGCTTCTGCTTCGGCGGCAAGAAAGACTGAAGAAAATGGCGTCGGCTGATGCTTTTATACCGACCAACAGAGATGACGTCGGGTGAAGTGCGACATCAGCGAAGCGGACCCGGACTTTGGAATCCGGCCGACTGAAGGGCTGCCTGACGACAGGACAACCCAGTTGTTATGACTGCAGATGCATCCATGAAGGACATCCTGCTGGGCAGGTGTACCAAACAAACTTGTCTTATCCATAGGAGCATCTAGCAACTTAGCTTTAACATGATCCGGTAAAGCTTGCTCCTTTAGCCATGCATGCCTTCTTATCACTGTGCCAGTCATGGCTGATCTAAATGAAGCCTCCAGTGCATCATAGCCACATTTTAAGGAATGGTTGCTAACCTGTTGTATGTTATTTACCATTTCTAATACATATTTCTTATCAAGAGATTCATCAGTGGTTAGTTTTTTAGTTAACTGATCAAGCATAAACTCTTGGTATTGTATCATGTGAAACTGACAGTTTAAAGCTCTAGCTGAGAGAGTAGCTGAAGTGTAGACCTTTTACCCCATCTGTCTAATGACCTTCCCTTTCAGAAGGAATAGGGTTTTTAGCTATGGTCGCTACTGCCTTGGGACCCTGGGATATAGTTTCGGGTCTGCAAGTGGGGCCTTGTAAAGGTGGTGATGAGTATCTGGCACCCTGTAAAATCTGTCTGGTTTGGCAGGGGCTGGGGTAAAGAATCTGGAGGAGCAGACATCATTGAAAGCATCATCCACCACAGAGAACAGGAGGTATAGCTAAGGGCCTGTGCTGTGGGAGGTGCAGAAAGGTCCTAAGTCTTTTCTGGAGTCTGAAAATCCTGTTGCTGCCATTGGAACTGCTCTCGCATGGCATGTAAGGTTTCCCCAAAGGAGAATTCTTCTGGTGGGAAGCAGCTGGAATGGATTCTTCAGCATCAGAATCTTCAAAATTGGAGAAAGGAGCCTCTGGCTGGGTCAGTTATGTCTGATTCGTCAGCAGAATCATCAGAGGACACTGGCTCAGGGGGCTCTGCCCTAGGTCTCTTCTCTGGGGCTGAGAGGCCCTGTGTGGGTGAGATTGAGATCCTCTAATTAATGAAATTAAATCTTCTGCCAAAGTAAGCATTTGAGAACTAGAAGAGGGCCTGGTTGCGGGGGGTTTAACAGGCACTGTCTTAGTAGTCTTGGCTGCTTTAGCCCTGGCGAAGGCCTTAATGGACATGGCTGCTGGAGGCCTAGCAGCACCACGTGCTGGGGTAGAGACATCCAAGGGAATGGTGTTTGATAAGTCAGTGGTAACCACCGTAGTGGATAAAATTTCTGAGGCCGATTCAAGAGTGGTAGCAGGGGCCTCAGTTGTAGAGATAGGTTCAGCTGTACTTTGATCAGTTTTCTCGGTTCGGCGAAAACCGACACTCGCCGGGTTTGCTTAACCATGGTTTCGCCGAAACCGCGGACCATGATGTGGGTCTCTTTTTCTTCTTGCTTTTGGCAGATTGGGTAGTCGGAGGATCCGGCGGCATAATGTACGCAAAATCAGAACCGAAAACTGTTCTGCAAACTCCGACTGAAAGAAGCACAGGCGAACAGGCTGCTACGTCGTGGGCTGGGCCTAAACAAGGCAGACAATAAGAGTGGAAATCTTTATGAGGTATTTGTTTCCCACAGGTTAAACAATTATTAACTTTTTCTGACATCGGCTGAGGCAAGAAAAAGTCCCCAACGGGGTACTTAGCTTTAGAAGTCTTCGAAGTAGTATTCGGTAGAAGTAATCTCTGGATCCGACCGACCGGCACTTGCGAACAGCTTCTGCTTCGGGCGCCACGCGGCAAGAAAGACTGAGGAAAATGGCGTCGGCTGAAGTGCGACATCAGCCGAAGCCGGACCCGGACTTTGGAATCCGGCCGACTGAAGGGCTGCCTGCCGACAGGACAACCCAGTTGTTATGACTGCAGATGCATCCATGAAGGACATCTGTTGTCTCCTCAAAGGTAGAGACAGAGTCATAATTCAGCTTCTAATTCTTCCTGCCCGCAGAACTTCTCCACTGTTCCCTCGAAAGCTGGGGTAAGTAGTTGCACCCCAACCACTGGTCATGTTTTTGCCGTTGCTTCCCTTTCAATTATTCCAATCAATGTGGAGGTGGATTCTCTAAAGGGAGCTCCTCAAAATCCTGCTCCTCGTGTTATTGCCTCCCCTTGTATCCTCCCTGGAGAAACTTAATTTATGGATTAAAGGCTCGGTTCATTCTACCTCCCCATTCTTGAAATTGCAGTGGTAATGGATAGGCCTTATTGTTCACACATTCAAGCCTATCCCTTTCAAGTTTGCCATTCTTCCTTTCTCTAATCTTATCAACGTGCACATCTACTGCATGGTAATGTGTGAATATTGCAACTCATATTGATCATAATTAATATCATTCACAATAGCATTACCTAGTATGCTAATGTCTTTAATCAAATCGTCAATCATCTTAGTATTGTGCTTCAACAAATCCTTGTGGAGTGGAGAATTCAGGCCCAAGCAAGTGGGGTTACTTCAATACCTTTAAACCTTTTCAGACTCTATTTGTCCTAAGAGATTCCAATAGATAGCCGTTTTTAGGTTGAATTTACAAACCTTCAAAAAGCTTACGTTCAAAATCAAGTTTGTCATACAAGGTATCTGGAATGGTTGGCAAAACACAGACATTAAAGTCAGTTCTTTTCAGATCAGTTTACTATTATGGGGTAAACAGTAATGGACATTTTGATTGTACGTCTAAGGGTGTCATTTATTCTGCTTTACGTCAGAGCTGTCCGGCATTTTTCCTGAAGAAAACTGAATGCATGCTAAATGTAAGTGTATCATCACTTTTATATGATTAAAAATAAAAGTCAAAGTAATGCATTGGCTAAATATTTGACCAAATGCAAAAAGCCCATAATTTTAAATTTATTGTAGTGGAACAAAAAACTGTTAACTCTCAGGGAGGTCCGTGGGGGTTGCTTTTGGAGAAGAATAAAGTTAAATGGCAACTCCAGCTGAATGCTGGTTAACTCCCTGGGGCTGAATGATGTGCTATATATAATATGTTTGTTTTCATTAAAAGCTCACTACCATTAAATAAGAAAAAGTGTTCTATTGCTTGGGTAGTTTTATACATATTCTTACAGTTGGAATAGCTAATGCACTTATATATGTGTGTGTGTGTGTATACACACACACACACACACATTGTTATTCACTTCTTATTTGCATATGTAAAAGTTTGAGACTGCTAGATTACTTTTATTTCTAACTGATTTTATACGTCCATAAGTAAACATTTATTTTTATGGATATGAATGTATTTTTAGAGGGCTGCTTGTACAATTAAGTGTCCATTTTATTTACTACTGACAGTGTTGTTGTTGCCTTTTGGCTTTTCCCAGTAAGGGGTCGCCACAGTGGAACTTCAGTCCGCTAATGATTGGCAGTAGATTTTTTTAAGAAACACCGAGGTGCCAGCTCGATGCCCAACCTTCAACGAAGGCACGCCCATTTACACATGAATGCCTTTCGAACGCTACCCAACCGCGGGGAGGACATGCAGTCTCCACACAGAAGGCACTCCCAAGCCAAGCCGAGAATCGAACAGGAGAACCTCTTGCTGTGAGGTAACAACGCTACCGCTGTTTACTATTTTTTTGCATTAGGTAGCTTAGATAAGCAATAGGTACTGTTTGTTAAAATTCTGATACTTTGTTACTTTAACAAAGAAGGTGCAAAGTTGCCATGCGATTTACTGCCTTAATTTTAAACACTGGAGTCTTTGTTGTTTAAATTATCTGAAGAATTCCTGGTATAATCCGGGACAAAAGCACTTATCTTTTGTATGAAATTAAAGGCAATTTGGTTACTGACCAACCGAGTCCGAGCTGTTTTTTTAACAGTTTGCGTTTGAAGAAAATAATCATTTACTACTAAATTTTAAGCAGTTACATAAACAGTGCAACTGTAACATATCATCAACACCGCTGTACACACACTTGTATGATTATTTTGCCTGTTTTCAGTGCTATTGTCCAACACTCCATTTAGAAATATGGTTCTAATCTCATTAGTTCTAATCATTCTGAAATAAATACTACAATCATTACTGCGACTACACTGGTATTTATTTTCTAGTGTAGCTTTCAGGTCTACCCACAAAAGTGCGTTTTGACAGAACCCATAAGCTATGCACTGTAGAAATATTTAAATGTAACAGCAGCACTGATCAATACTTAAGACAGTGGCTGGGCAAAAAAAAAAAAAAAAATGCAGAAAATGAACACCTACCTGGATATAATCAACTGGATTCTTACTTTCTCCTTCCTCCGACACAAGAGCTTTACCCTGCTCCCTCAAGTAAGAGCTCATGCACTCGCACATTGTTTTCAGTCCATTGGGCACACGACTGAAAAGTTTGTACATACAAGCAAGATCTACAATTAAAAGCAAATGTCTATTTTAACAGAAATAAGTAAAAATGTCAGAAGTGAATTTTCTTTTACTTATTTATTTAGCTGTTACACTTCATAACTGTGGTAGCCTACTCAGCTTGACCCTTTTCCACCTGACACGTCACACAGTAGTACAGTTTGTGCATTAAGTTTGTGCATTAAAACCACAATAAAGTCGCAACAATAAAATATCTGATTCAGCAGAAAGTAGTCACAATAATAAAACAAGCTCCTCAAATACAAACACTTCACAACAGACTAACATACAGTATGACATTAAGACATGGACATAACACGAGCCCTTATTTTGTAATAAATAATAACTTATCGGTGCATACCTCAAGTACTAAATCACATAAGGTAGAATACACATAAGACTTCTAGGGCTGAAATAAGATTCTAAAGTGTTAAAATAAATGTCAAAATGCTTATTAACATTCATAGAGCTCCTTATGTGACTTTTTCTTTTTACGATTTGTTAACCGGTTAAGTGAGATAATCCTCAAGACTCCTGACTTGGGCAAGAAGGTACACATATGGCATAATCATAACTGCTACTACAATCATTTATTGGCAATTTGTTAACCATGAGAGTGGGCTGATCTACTGACCTTTTATAGCCACAACATGAGCTCAGCTAAGCAAAATACAATAAAAAGTACAGTTTTGTACCTACCATAAATGTAAATGTTCGAGTGTTCACCTGCTGCAGTCATCACACTTGGGTTATCCTGCCGGCAGGCGGTCCCGCAGTCGGCCTGAATTCCAAAGTCTTGGTCCGGCGTCGGTTGCTGTCACTTCTTCCCTGACGTCAATGCGCCAGGGGTATATAAGAGGCATCCAATGCCATTTTCTTCAGTATTTCTTGCCCCAGATGTCAGGTGCCCCCAATAGGTAGGCAATATATATATATATATATATATATATATATATATATATATATATATATATAAAAATAAAACAATACCTTCAGGCACAAGCAAATACACCACAGAGGTTATATAGGATAGAGTGGTATAGATAAGTTCAGCTAGTTCAGAGGGGATGGAGGGAGGGTAACCTGGACTGCAGCAGGGTGAACACTCGAACATCTACATTTATGGTAGGTACAAAACTGTACTATGTTCATCGTGTTATCCTGCTGCAGTCATCACACTTGGGTTGAATCCCAAAGCTAAGGATGTTAAACAGGGTTAGAAGAAGCTAGTAGGCCCTGCAAAACTGCAGTAGCAAAACCAGCTCTAGTCTTAGAACATAGAGGTAAGTGATAGTGTTTGGTGAAGGTGTGCACTGAACTCCAAGTTGCAGCTTCCAGAATATCCTTGGTTGGCACCACCCTGAGAAAGGCTGTTGAAGTAGCTGTAGCCCTGGTGGAGTGGGACCTAATGTTGGCACGTACTGGTTTTCCATGATGCGTGTAGCAGAAATGTATGCAATGCCCTATCCATTTAGAAATGGTCTGTTTTGAGATAGCTTTTCCTTGTGATCCTGCAGCAAAGGCTACAAAGAGCTGGTCAGATTTTCTGAAAGCCTTAGTTTTATCCAAGTAGTAACGTAACTGCCTGTGAATGTCCAAAGAGTGAAGGAGTCTTTCCCCTTTTTTCTGGGGATTTGGGAAAAAGGTGGGCAAATGAATGATTTGGTTTAGGGCCACACTGGATACCAACTTTGGCATAAAGGAAGGGTTAGTTCGTAGAGAGACTCTGTCTTGATGAAAAATGAGGAAAGGCTCCACTGCCATTAGTGCCTGTAGCTCTGAAACTCTTCTAGCTGAGGTAATTGCTAGTAGCAGGGCAGTTTTCCATGATAGAAATTTTAAATCAGCTGAAAAAGCTGGTTCAAAGGGCGGCAGTGTAAGCTTTTCCAGAACAAAGTTGAGATCCCAAGTAGGTGTTGGTGCTCTCCTGGGCAGTCTTATGTTCTTAGCCCCTCTGAGGTACTGTCTTAGGAGTGGATGTGAGAATAAAGGAGGATCCGTGTTGTAGTGAGCTGAAAGTGCTGAGGCATGGATCATAATAGATGAAAAGGAAAGTCCTTCGTGCAACATCTAAGCTAAATATTGTAGAATCTGAGGAATGTTTGGATCAAGGGGATTTTGGCCTTTAGCCTGGTTCCAGGCGCAAAATCTTTTCCATTTGTCTGAATAGGTTTTCCTGGTGCTGGGTCTCCTGGCTTCCAGAATGACATCCATAACAGCTTTGGATAGAGGTGTTGGCTGGTTGTTTAGGTAATTTGCCATGCAGCCAGGTTTAAAGTCTTGAGCTGGCTGTGTAGAATATGATTGTCTCGCTGGATGAGCAGGTGAGGAATTTGTGGTAAAATCCATGGTGGGCCGTGGGCCATGTTCCTTAGAATTGGATACCAATGCTGGCATGGCCAGTCTGGTGCAATGAGCATCATTTGTGGCCTCTTTAATCTGACTTTCCACAGTACCTTTGCTAGAAGAGGCAGTGGAGGAAAGGCATACACTGTTAATGTTTTCCAACTGAATGAGAGGGCGTCTAATTTCCAAGCTTGTGGATGGAATGTCCTTGTGCAAAATTTTTGAAGTTGGTAGTTTTGGGGGCTGGCAAACAGATCTATGTCTGGGCGTCCCCATTTTTGAGCTATCACTACAAATACTTGTGGATCTAGTTTCCACTCGTGTGGATCCATGATGTTTCTGCTTAGGTTGTCTGCCAATGTGTTTTTCTTTCCTGGCAGGAATTGTGCTTGTAACTGAACCTGGTAAGACAGTGCCGTCTTCCACAAGGTCATTGCTTGCCTGCATAGAGGGTAGGAATGTGTGCCCCCTTGTTTGTTTATGCACCACATTACTGTGGCATTGTCCGTCTTTATTATTAGTTGTCCTGGGTGTAAGAGGTCCTTGAAAGCTGTTAGGGCATTCTGTACTGCTAGTATTTCTTTTTGATTGATATGCAGATGCCTTTGATCTGTAGTCCATTTGCCCTGAATGCACTGTCCTGCCATGTGTGCTCCCCAGGCATAGTCCAATGCATCTGTTGTCTTAGTTTGCCTGGCTGTGGGTAAGGTGAAAGGCTGACCCTTGTTGAGGTGACATGCCTGTGCCCACCACAGAAACTCCTGTTGAAGGCAGGGAATGAGTAGTATCATTGTTTCCAAGCTGTGGCTGTGCTGAGTCCATACGCTTTTCAGGTACCATTGTAATTTCCTCATATGCAGTTTTGCAAATGGTATTAGTAGTATGCAAGATGCCATGAATCCCAAGGCCTGCAGAATTTTTCTTGCAGGGAGTTGGGTCTTTGTTGCCATTATTTTGAAACACTGAGTCAGCTGTTGTTGCTTGTCAGGCGTGAGATAAGCCATCTGGGCCGTTGTATTCAAGCTGCCACCCAGGAATATTATGTTTTGTGAGGGCACTAGTTTTGATTTCTTTTCGTTTACTGTGTACCCTAGGCAACTTAGAAGGTGTTTGACAAATGCCAGATGCTTTAAAAGAATGTCCTTGCTTTCTGCTTGAATAAGGCAGTCGTCCAGGTATGGGTATATTTGAATTCCTCTTTGTCTGCAGTATGCAATTACTGGTGCCAGGCATTTTGTGAAGACCCTGGGCACAGTAGATAAGCCAAAGGGCAGTGCAGAGAATTGATAATGCGTTGAACCTGCAATGAAGCAGAGGTATCTTCTGCAATTTTGTCTGATAGGGACATGCAGGTATGCCTCCTTGAGGTCCAACGTTACTAGCCAAGCATTCTTGCCCAGCATGGGAAGAAGCTGCTGTTGTGTTAGCATCGTAAATTTTGGTACTTGCAGATAGGTGTTCAGAATTGAAAGATCCAAAATGGGTCTCCATGCTTTGTCTTTTCTTGGGACTAGAAAGAGTCTTGAGTAAAATCCTTGTCCTTGATCTTGTGTAGGTACCTGTTGAATGGCTCTCATGTCCATGAGAGCTGTAATTTGTTTTTGTGCCTCTGTTCATTGATTTGGTGGCAGGTTTGGCATTCCTTTTATCCTTGGCAAGGTATGAAAGTGGAATCTGTATCCTTGTGAGATAATGTTTAGGACCCATTTGTCTTTTGTGATGATGTGCCAGTTGTCTGCATAAAATGCTAATTTTCCTCCCAAGGGAGATGCCAGGAGAGATTTGTTTGGTAGTTTGAGGATTGAGTCATTATGTTTGTCTTCTGCTAGTCTCGGGCCTGTCTTCTCCTCCTTTCTGGGTAGCAGTACCCCATTGGCGAGGTTTGTAAGGGCCTTGTGACTGACCTCTGCCCCTTGGGCGTTTATATTTGCCCCTCTGTGATCTGTCAGAAGCTGGAAAGGACCAGTTTTTTGTTGACCAATTTCTGCTGAAACGAGGGGGTTGTACCTGTAAAAAATCCTTGACCGTCTGCATAGACTTTGCCTTATCCTCCATTTTCTTTAAAACCTCTTCTGCTTTGACACCAAATAATACATCCTGCTGTAGGTAAAGGTGCATCCAATAATTTTGCTTTAACATGATCAGGTAGGGTTTGTTCTTTTAACCAAGTATGTCTATGTATGACAGACCCAGTAACAGTTGCTCTGCAGGAAGCTACCAATGAATCAAATCCACATTGTAAAGTATGTTTGCCCACCTGTTCAGCTGCATGCAATAGATCCTGCATTTCCTTGAATTCAGACTGTTCAGTATGTGTGCTCATGTTTTGTTTTAATTGAGACATTAGGAATTGCTGATATTTCAGCATGTGAAACTGACAATTTAATGCGCTCATAGCCAGAGTTGCTGAGGTGTATATTTTCTTTCCCCATCTATCTAGGAATCCCTTGCAGAGGGCACAGGATTTTTAGCCATAGAAGCTTTAGCCCCCTTGGGACCCTGGGACATTGTTTCTGGGTCAGCCACAGGGCTTTTATAAAGGAATTTGTGTGAGTCAGGTACTCTGTAGTATCTGTCTGGTTTGGCTGGAGCAGGAGGTAGAGAGTCGGGATTTAGACTAGACTCCAAGTAAACATCATCCACAATATCTAAAACTGGAGGGATAGCCAAGTGGTCTGTGCTGGGGTAGTAAAAGGAACTCTCAGAGTCTTTTCTTAGAATAAGAGTAGTCCTGGCCTTCCCAGTGGAAATGTTCCCTCATGGTATGTAAAGTTTCCTCAAAGGAGTAGTCTTCAGGGGGAGATGCTGAGGGAATAGAGTCTTCAGCATCAGAGTCTTCATAAGGGGGAAAAGTGTAATCCTGTTCCTCAGAAGAATCTGAGGAAATTGAAACCTGGTCAGAGGAAACATAATCCTCCTCTTGTCTTGGTCTTTTATCTGGAGGGGGATGGGAACCCCTGATTAGGGTAATCAAATCTTCAGCCATCTTAAGAATCTGTTTCTTAGGAATGGGGCCCTGAACTGTAGACTGATGTACAGTCTTTTTTGGTTTTAAAGGAGTTTTAAGCTTAGCATAAGATTTAATGGTGTGTAGTCGGTCTGAAGACACCTTCTGCAACCGTAGGTGTTTCTACTGCACCAGGGTCTCCTTCTGCTCCGGTGTCGTAAGGGCCTAAAAAGATGGCTGCGTCGGCCTAGTAGACTCCGCTTGAGAATCCGCGGCTGTCTGGGGTTCCAATTCTGCGGTCGTCAGGGGCTGCATAGGCGACTCACTGAAAACCGGAGAACCAGTGACAGGCCCAGCAGAGGCCTCGGAGTCTGGCTTGTTCCTAGGCTGCCTGTCCTTAGCCTTGCGTTTTTTATGCATGCCGGTCGTCGGCTGCTCCCATGATATAATTAAATTTCCTGCCAAAGTAATGTCGTGCGAAGTCAAAACAGAGTTTGATAGTTCGTTTATTAAACCTAGCACAAAACCGACAACCTGTGACGTCGTGGTCTGGGCCTAGGCAAGGAATACAGTAAGAATGGAAGTCCTTATGAGGTATTTGCTTCCCACAAGAAATGCAATTGTTAACTTTTTCTGACATCGGACTGAGGCAAGAAAAGGTTCCCCAACGAGGTACTTAGCTTTATTGAAGACTTCGGACTGAAATTCGAATCGAAAATCTCAGGTGTTGGCCGACCGGCACTTGCGAACTGCTTCTGCTTTGGGCACCACGTGGCAAGAAAGACTGAAGAAAATGGTGTTGGATGCCTCTTATATACCCCTGGCGCACTGACATCAGGGAAGAAGCGACAGCAACCGATGCCGGACCAAGACCTTGGAATTCAGGCCGACTGCGGGACCGCCTGACGGCAGGATAACCCAAGTGTGATGACTGCAGCAGGGTAACACGATGAACATCAGCAATACACAATCACAAGCAGCATGTATATGTCTAAGATCAGAGGAGCTTAACTACAGTAATACAGCAACAGTGAAACACAAGGAACAACCACAAAGATAAACTGTATATGTTTCAAATAGGTGGAGTACTAAATTAAATGACAGTTTCAACTTGACTGCACAATTCATAGTTTCAAATTGGCTGTGTAAAATTAACATACAGTAATCAAAATTTAGCATATGCAAGAAAAATTACAGCATGTATTCAGATAAATCTACAAAATAAGGAAGTTATGTACTCACCATAACGCTCCATTTGAGTAGTTCTACTTCATTTGTCTTCAACCTGTGGGATACCTATCGGATCCGAGCCGGCAATTTAACTAGCATCTACTCTGAGCTCCAAGCTACTCCCCTTACTCATAATACACCTCCACTACCTTCCAACCCCCAGATCGAGTTTGCTGACCCTTATACTGATAATCCAACCTGAAGAATGCTTTATGACTTACAACTGCAGCCAACATACATTATGTTCATATGATAAGGTCAAGGGGAAAGAGGGAGGGATGGTTGAAGACAAATGAAGTAGAACTAATCAGATAAAACGTTATGGTGAGTATATAACTTCTTTATCTGAAGTAGTTTACTTCATTTGGTCTTCAACCTGTGGGACAGAGTCCTCAGCTACTAAACTCCTGGGTGGCCCCTCATGGAAGGATATTCTGGAGGACCCCGGAACCAAAGGATGCTCTCCTTCTAGAAGTCAAATCCAATTTGTAGTGAGAAATAAAGGTATTAGATGAGGACCAAGTAGCTGCAGTACAAACAACATCCAATGAGACTCTAGACCAAAAGGCTGCAGAAGTAGCCATGGAACTAGTGGAATGAGCTTTCACCTGACCTGGGGGAGACACAACTTTATCCTTATAGACATGAAGGATGCACAAGGAAATTCACCTAGCAATAGTGACCTTGGAGATTGGTTTACCCAAAAAGGGTTTAGAGAAGGACACAAACATCTGATAGGATTTACAAAAGTTTTTGGTCCTGTGAAAATAAAATCGTAACTGTCTATGAACATCCAACAATTGGAGTTTGTATTCCGTTTTGTTAGCAAAGTTTGGGACGAAAACATGTAAATTAATGGTCTGATTGATGTTAACTTGTGAAGCAACCTTAGGAAGAAAGGACGGATTGGTCTGAAGGAAAACCCTATTTTTATGCAAAATCATATATGGAACTGTGATAGACAAAGCTTGCAGTTCTGAAACCCTTTTAGCAGAAGTGATAGCCACCAGAAATGCTGTTTTCCAAGATAAGAATTTAAGATCTGTGGTTACAGCAGGTTCAAAAGAGGAGAGACCTAAGCTGGAAGAACCATAGTAAGGTCCCATGGGGGAACAGGATCCTCGACCAGGGGGTGTAACAGAAAGGTGCCCTTGATAAAGGCTTTATGCAGTCTGGAGGAGGCCAGGGAGGCAGAATTCTCACACACATGAAAATGAGAGATGGCAGCCAATTGAACTTTGATAGTAGAAGAGCTTGCTCCCTGTTGAAAATTATTGGCTAGGAAATCAAGAATAGCAAAAGTAGGAGCCATGAAGGGGTCTAAACTCCTTTGAGAAGCCCAAAATGAAAAATGTTTTCATTTGCTGCTGAAAATCTTCCTGGTTGAAGACTTATGAGCAGCCATCAGAATAGACCTAACTGTAGAGGATAATCCAGGAGTCCTAGCGATCATGGGAACTGGAGCAGCCAAGCAGTGAGCTTCAAACTGTCCAGGTTCGGATGAGGAACCCCTGATGGATGTGAAATCAGATCCTGAATGGGATCCAAGGCGAAGCCAGAAGATGAGACCAAAGAAAGTGAAACCAAACCTGGCGAGGCCAAAACGGGGCAATGAGGATCACTCTGCTCCCCAGTCGATGAGCTTTCTGCAGAAATCTCAGAATAAGAGGTACTTGGGGGAAAATATACAGAAGACTGGGAGGCCAAGCATGGAATACAGCATCTCTGGGGGACTCCCCCTGAAGGGGTTTCAGAGTGAAAAACTCGCAGCACTTCACGTTGGAAGGAGATGCAAAGACATCGCAGCAAGGCTGACCCCACTCCAGAAAAATCTACTCCACTACTGAATGATTCAGAGACCACTCGTAAGGCATCAGAATAGTCCGACTTAACCTGTCCGCTAGAATGTTGGACGATCCCAGAATGAGCGTTGCTATGAGAAAGCGACCGGTGGAGATCGCCCATTCTCAGAGTCTCATGGCCTCGTGACAAAGGGGGTAAGATCTGGTCCCTCCCTGTGTTTTGAAGTACCAGACCAGACCACTGACATGTCTGATTGAATTGTAATGGTTCCCAGAGGAAGAAAGGCATGAAGGGCCTGCAATGCCAAAAGGACCGCCCTCATCTCTAGAACATTTATGTGCAAGCTGGTCTCACCAGGGGACCACAAGCCTTGGACTATCCTGCCCAAACAATGTCCCCCCACCCGAGTTGGGAGGCATCCGTGGTCACTGTGGCTTGGACAGGGGCTGAAATAAAGGGCCGTCCCTCCAAGATCTCCGGAGAGCACATCCACCACAGAAGGGACAACTGATAGACTCGACTGAGGTGTATTGGATACCATAATGGAATTTCCAACGGGGACCATTGTACAGCTAGTGTCCACTATAGTACTCTCATATGTAACCGAGCGCACGGAAGAAGCATTATGGTTGCTGCCATTGAACCTAATGCCCTCAACACTGATTCTACCAATGGAAGATGAGAACGGTACATCTTATGCATCCTTAGGTTTTGTACTCTCTCCGTGGTCAGGAAGATTTTGCACTGTAAGGTGTCTATCCTTGCCCCAATGTAGTCCATCACCTGGACAGGCTCTAGAAGTGATTTGGATGTGTTGATTGTGATCCCAAATTGCAGAGCAAGCTTTAAGAAATAATCACTGGTTTTAGAAAGTAGACGCCTGGTGGAAGCAGTGAGGAGCCAATCGTCCAGGTACCGATAGACCTGAATCTCCTGAAGCCTCAGGTGAGCCGCTACTACCGCCATCACTTTGGTGAACACCCTGGGGGCTGTGGTGAGACCAAAGGGTAGGGCTTGAAATTGGTAATGATTGACTCCTAGCTGTAAACGGAGGAACCTCCTGGAGCTTCTGTGTCCATAATGTGATCGTAGGCATCCTGGAGGTCTAGCAAGCACATCCAGTCGCTCTCTTGCAGGTATGGCATGATGGACTGTATTGTGACCATCCAGAATTTTTGTGTGGCAACTAACAGGATCAGGGTAGATAGATCCAGAATGGGCCTCAAGTCCCCCATTTTCTTTGGCACCAAAAAGAACCTGGAGTAGAAGCCCGATCCGGACTGATTTGGGGGGATGGGTTCAATGGCTTATTTTTCTAGCAGCTTGGAGATTTCCTGTGCTGCTGCCTCCGTTTGCGTAGGTTGTACATCCAGGAGGTGCTTGGGAGGTTTGGGAGGAATCACAAAGGGAATAGAGTATCCTCTGGATATGATCTGAAGCACCCAGCGGTCTAATGTTACGGACTCCCATGCCACAAGGTGCAATGACAATTTTACCCTGACTGCTTCCAGTGTAGAGCAGTCGGGCAATCCCTCAGGGTTGCTGTCCGGGCCTGTCCGAGAAAGATTCTCGAGACCCAAAATTCCATGGACCCCCTCTGCCTCTGGGCCAGCGTCTATCCTGTCCCCCTCTACCTCTGGGGGAAGAAGAGCTCCGAGCGTCCCAGGAATACTGTGACTTCTGGAACCACACCTTCTTTTGCCCTCTCCGATTCCGGGAAAAGGATCTTTGAGGGTTCAAGAAGCAGATTCCGATGGCAGACAGTGTCTTCCCCGTCCTTCTCACTCTGGATTAAAGTCTCTGACAGTGGAGCTGTCATAAGGGGCGTTGGTAAAGACGCCTTGAAAGGTTCCAAAAACTGACATGGTCTGAGCCAGGTGTTGCGCCTCTTGGACACGCTGGACCCAGCCGCCCTAGCTGCTCCTTCAGTACCATGTGAGAGGAGTCACATGGACGTGTTGGAGACTGCCTTCAAAGTGGCCATCCTCGCAGAGAATGAGTCCCTCTCCTCCTGCGACATGGACTTAGGGAGAGACACAGCCAGCTCCTTGACCACGTCGCGCTGGAGTCTCGTGACGTGGGTTAGGTACTTCAGCACCTTAATGGAAAAGGTTGCTGATGCATAAACCCACTTCCCAAGTCCATCATCCGCAACTCTAGGTTAGGGGGATGAACCGAGGAACTCTCTTGGGCTAGTTTTTTTTTGTGGCTGCTACCACCACCATAGCGTCTACGGGGGAGCCCTTGTTCCGTGCTGGTCTATCTGAAAGTGGACTCCAGATCTTATCAGAACGTTTAGGAATTGGTTCCATGGTGTCTGGCTCCTTCCAGGCCTGCGAGGTGACAAAGTCCACCAGAGGATCTGTGGGACGGGACACCCAGGAAATAGACGGGCCCGTGCCGAAAGCCTCCAGGAACATGGACGCGTGAGAAGAAGGTTTGGGTGTGGACCAACCTTCCTGTTGGCGCAGGACTTCCATGATGTCTTCAAAGGAGACATCCTCGGGAAGTGAGCTGGGGGAACCTACCCATCATCCAAATCCGTGTGCTCAGTGAAGGATTTGAGGGAGTCCAAGTGCCTCCTCTTTCACGTATGCTTGCGAGGCACGTCTCTGGTGAGGCCCTCCAGGGGGAACTCGCAAGCCACTTGTTCTCTCAGGGGGAACAGTCCGGGGTTCCTCAAGCACAGGCTGTCCCTCTGGTAAAATGATGGGATTCGTAGATAGAGCCGAGGGGGTCGGGGCAGATTCCGAGCAGATAGTCAAGGGTCTCGATCCAGTTGAGAGAACCCCATCTACCACATCGAATGCCGAGGGATAAATAACCTCCTGGGGAAGCAATAAGAAAGCCGGCCTCCACGGATCCAGCATGTGAATCGGAGCTGGGCCCAAAGTGGACAGAGCTCTGAAGGAGGGAACATGGCCGACAATGCCAGAGCCAATGAAAAAAGTTCCACTCCCTTGGATCTGACATGCTCCAGGCAGCTGTCGGCATCGAGGAAGCAGGTACTGTCATGCCGACCCCCTGACTAAGGCCATACTCGGACCAGAGTCCTCCGATCCAAGTGGATGGATCAGAGAAGGAGAAATCGGTGTGAAAAAAGGAAGCAAGCTCCCCCCTCCAGAGGGAGAGGGGGCTGGCAAGACCCCCATCTGAATCTCAGTACAAATGAACCTCATCATTTTATCCATATCAACTTCTGATAAGCTATGCGTGGATCTCGACAAGGCCACTGACTCTGACCTGGCAGGTCGAGGAACCGAGGCCCTAGATGGAGAACGTGTCTCCTCCGGCTCCGGGGGAACTCCAGGAGATCAGAGCCGAGTGGAGTCACGGATTCTAGACAGATTTTGGTGGGAGAAGGAAGTTCCTGAGACCTCTTACATTTCTCTGACTTATGTGATTTGGGCTCTCTCTCCTTCTCTCTGTCCCTTTTCCGCTCCACTTCCACAGGCTTAGAAAAGGGAGGTTGAGTCCCAGCCTGGGAGGGAGGAGAAGCAAGGGCAAGAGAGAAAGGAGAGGTGGCCAGAGCAGCTGCTGTGACCGAAGCCAAGGACAAGGCAACTGCCTCAGAAATGGGAAGAAGGCCTTTCAGGGCCAACTTAGCCTTCGTGTCCTTGATAGCACACTGGTTAAAACCTGTGCAAATACAGCAATCCGTATTGAGATGGGCAATGCCCAAGCACATCACACAGAGTGTGGCCATCTGCAAGACGCAACTTATGGCCACACTCGGTGCAACATTTGAAAACAGGCTTGTCAGCCATCTCTCTATCCAAGCAACTCACATTAGAGAAGGAAAAAGAAGAGAAAAAAATGACCTGTTTTCCCACTCAGACCACTCACCACACACTCAAGTCACACAGAACACCGAGGGGGAGGGGAAGCAATGCATACTAACAAGCTCTAAAAAGTAAAGTTGTGTACTCTTGCCATAAATGTAGATGTTTGAGTGTATTCACTGTTGCAGTCATTACATTTGGGTAATCTGCTGGCAGGTTGCCCTCAGTCGGCCTGAATTCCAAAGTCTTGGGTCCTGCGTCGGTTGCTGTCTTCTCTCCCATGATATCAGATCGTCAGGGGTATAAACTATGCAGCCGACGCCATTTTCTTTAGTTTTTCTTGCCCCTGATGTCAGTGTCAGGTGCCCCCAAAAAGGTAGCAATATTATATATGTATATATATATATATATATATATATATAGATATATATAGATATATATACATGCTTCAATATAAACTTTACCTTCATCTACAAACATAGGTTGTAGGAGATAGAGAAAGAAAGATAAACAGTAGAATGACAGGGGGATGGCGGGAGGGTAACCTGGACTGCAATGGTGAATACACTCGAACATTTACATTTATGGTAAGTGTACACAACTGTACTATGTCCTTCGTGTTTCACTGTTGCAGTCATTACATTTGGGTAGAATCCAAAAGCTATAGTTGGGAGGCTGGAGCTAAATAGCATTAGGTTCGGCTATAAGGCCCTGCCAGCACTGCAGTGGCAAAGCCTGCCCTGGACTTAGAGAGGCAAATGGTAATGCTTTGTAAAGGTGTGAACAGAACTCCAAGTAGCAGCCTCTAGAATGTCTTTGGTTGGTACTCCTCTGAGAAGGGCTGCTGAAGTAGCTGCAGCTCTGGTGGAATGAGACCTAATGCCCTTGGGCACAGGTTTACCATGGTGTAAGTAGCAGAAACGGATGCAGTGGCTTATCCACTTTGAAATTGTCTGCTTTGAATTGGCCTTTCCTTCTGATCTGGCAGCATATGACACTAGTAATTGCTCAGTTTTTCTTAGAGCTTTAGTCTTGCTCAAGTAGAATCTTAGCTGTCTGTGTATGTCCAAGGAATGCAGAATTCTCTCCCCTTTGTTCTGCGGATTTGGATAAAAAGTTGGCAAATGAATTGTTTGGTTAAGAGCCACACTGGAAACCACGTTCGGCATAAAAGTAGGATTAGTCCTCAGAGACACCCTGTCTGGGTAAAATAGGATAAAAGGCTCTGCAGCCATGAGGGCCTGTAGCTCTGAAACTCTTCTTGCTGAAGTAATTGCTAGTAGCAGAGCTGTCTTCCATGGTAAAAACTTTATATCAGCGGTAATAGCTGGTTCAAATGGAGGCAGGGTGAGCTTTTCCAACACATAATTGAGGTCCCATGCAGGTAATGGTGATCTTCTAGGAGGACTTAAATTTTTGGCTCCTCTAAGATACTGCTTTAGTAAAGGATGAGAAAAGATTGGTGGCTCAGTATTGTAATGAGCTGAAATGGCAGAGGCATGGATCTTGATTGATCAGAAAGATAGGCCTTTGTCAAGCATCTCAGTTAAGTATCGTAATATCTGAGGAATATGTGGTTCTGCTGTATCAGTTCCTTGTGCTTGATTCCAAGCACAGAATCTATTCGGTTTCTCAGCGTAAGATTTTCTAGTGCTAGGCCTTCTGGCTTCCAAAATGACATCTATCACAGCTTTACTGAGAGGTGTCGTTTGTATAATTACATGATTAGCCATGCTGCCAGGTTCAGGGTCTGTAGTTGATTGTGTAGGATCTGATTGTTTTTCTGGGACACTAGTTGTGGTCTTTGAGGCAAAGTCCAAGCTGGGTATTGAGACAAGCTCCTTAGGATTGGGTACCAGTATTGGCGTGGCCAGTCCGGGGCAATTAATATAATTTTTGGCTTCTCTTGTCTGACTTTTAGGAGGACCTTGGGTAGAAGAGGCAGAGGAGGAAAGGTGTAAACTGACAGGTTTTTCCAATTGAAGGATAGGGCGTCCACTTTCCATACTTGTCTGTGATAAGTCCTTGTGCACAATCTTTTCAACTGAAAATTCTTGAGGAGAGGCAAATAGATCTATGTCTGGGCTCCACTTCTTCTCTGTTATCATGCTGAAGACTTGTGGATTTAGTTTCCACTTATGAGGATCCATAAGGTTTCTGCTTAAACCATCTGCCAGAGTGTTTTGTTTTCTTGGCACGCATTGAGCTTGAAGATGCACTTGGTAGGTCAAAGCTGTGTCCCACAGTGCCATGGCTAATCTGCAAAGGGGGTATGAGTGTATGCTTCCTTGCTTGTTTATATACTACATGACTGTGGTGTTGTCCATCTTTATCAGTAGTTGTCCTGGATTAAGTCAGTCCTTGAATGCTGTTAGGGCACTTTGAACAGCTAGCATCTCTTTCTGGTTGATATGTAGATGTATTTGTTTTGGTGCCCATATGCCCTAAATGCATCTACCTGACATGTGGGCCCCGCAGGCATAATCTGATGCGTCTGTTGTTAAGGTTTGGCTGGCAGGGGGTAGAGTGAAGGGCCATCCCATGTTTTGGTGACAGGCCTTTGCCCAGCATAGAAACTCCTGTTGCAGGCAGGGAATGAGAGGAATCATTGATTCCAGACTGTGTGAATGTTGACTCCATAAACTTTTTAGGTACCACTGAAGTTTCCTCATATGCAGTCTTGCATATGGAATTAGTAGGATGCAGGATGCCATGAAGCCCAGAGCCTGCAGAATTTGTCTTGCAGAAGATTGGGTTTTTGTGCCATCAGTTTGAAGTAAGTAGTCAGTTGCCTTTGTCTGGCATGAGGTAAGCCATCAGGGCAGTTGTATTCAAGCTTGCACCCAGCAATGTTATCTTTTGAGAGGGTACCAGTTGTGATTTCTTTTTGTTTATTGTGTACCCTAGGCATGTTAGAAGCCTTTTCACAAACGCCAGGTGTCGTAGAAGAGTATCCTTGTTCTCTGCTTAAATGAGACAGTCGTCCAAGTAAGGATATATTTCAATACTTCTTTGTCTGCAAAATGCAATTACTACTGGTGCCAGGCACTTCGTAAAGACCCTGGGAGCAGCAGATAAGCCAAAGGGCAGTGCAGAGAATTGGTAATGCATTAAGCCAGCCTTGAATCTGAGGTATCTTCTACACGTCTGTCTTATTGGGACATGCAGGTATGCCTCTTTTAGGTCTAAAGTGACCAGCCAAGCATTCTTGCCCAGCATGGGCAGAAGCTGCTGCAAAGTGAGCATTTTGAATTTTGGAATGTCCAGGTATGTGTTCAAAATAGATAATTCCAGTATTGGCCGCCAGGCCTTGTCCTTTCTGGGTACCAGGAACAGTCGAGTAAAAACCTTGTCCTTTTTCCTGTTCTGGTACTGTTTGAATGGCCCCCATATCCATGAGGGACGTAACCTGTTTCTGTGCCTCTGCCCATTGATTTTTTGGCAGATCTGCCCAACAATGTGTCATTGGCAGAGTGTGGAAATGGAATCTGTATCCCTGTGATACGATGTTTAGTACCCACTTGTCCTGGGTTAACTGCCAATTTTGAGCAAAAAATACTAATTTCCCCCTATGGGTGCAGCCAAAAGATAAGTGCTTGGTGTAGACAGAGGGAAGTCATTGGGATTGCTTTCTGTAGGTTTGCGCTTTTATCTCCTCCAGATTTGAAGGTGGATGCACCCCATTGCTTTGACCTGTATGAGTCTTGCGCCTGGTATCTGGAACACTTAGGGCGTCTGGATTTGCCCCTTTGAGCTCTGTCTGACACAGGAAAGGACCAATTTTTTGTAGGCCAGTGTCTACTGAATCTGGGTGGCTGCACTTGTAAGAAGTCTTTAACAGTTTGCATAGACTTAGGTTTGTCTTCCATTTTCTTTAAAACGTCCTCTGCCTTAATACCAAACAGAATCATGCTGTAAAGGTGCATCTAGCAATTTAGCTTTAACATGGTCAGGCAAATTTTGTTCCTTTAACCAGGCATGCCCCCTAATCACAGATCCAGTAACTGCGCCCCTGCAGGAGGCCTCCAAAGAATCAAAACCACATTGCAAAGTATTCTTTCCAACTTGTTCAGCTGCATGCAATAATTCCTGCAAGTCTTTATTTTCTGCACATTCTGAAATCAACATCATTTTTTGTTTCAGCAATCCCACAACATGTTGTTGGTACTTAAGCATATGAAATTGACAGTTTAAGGCACTGATTGCCAAGGTTGCAGATGTATAAACCTTTTTTCCCCATCTGTCCAGTGCCCTAGAATCCCTGTCAGAAGGGGTATGGTTTTTTGCTGTTGAGGCCTTAACTCCCTTTAGACCTGTGGAATAGTTTCAGGATCAGCAGCAGGGTTTCTAAATAAAAATGTATGTGAGTCAGGGACCCTGTAATATCTGTCAGGCTTACTGGGAGCCGGAGGTAAGGAGTCAGGGGTCAAGCTTGACTCTGAAAAAGTACAGTTGTGTACACTTACCATAAATGTAGATGTTTGAGTGTATTCACTGTTGCAGTCATTACATTTAGATTATCCTTCTGGCAGGTTGCCCTCAGTCGGCCTGAATTCCAAAGTCTTGGGTCCTGCATTGGTTGCTGTCGCCTCTTCCCTGACGTCAGGTCGTCAGGGGTATAAAAGATGCAGCCGACGGCATTTTATTCAGTTTTTCTTGCCCCAGATGTCAGGTGCCCCCAAAAGGGTAGGCTAAAAACATGAAAATAAAACATACGTGCACCAAAATAAGCTTTACCTTCATCTATAAGCAAATACACCACCTAGGTTGTATAGATTAGAGAAGTAAAGATAAGTTCCTGCAAAAATAAGGGGGATGGTGGGCGGGTAAACTGGACTGCAACAGTGAATACACTCTAACATCTATATTTATGGTAAGTGTACACAACTGTACTATGTTCTTCGTGTTTCACTGTTGCAGTCGTTACATCTGGGTTGAGTCCCAAAGCTATGGTTGGGGGGCTGGAGCTAAACAGCATTAGGAGTGGCTATGGGGCCCTGCAGAACTGCAGTGGCAAAGCCTGATCTGGATTTAGAGTAAAGAGGCAGACTGTAATGTTTTGTAAAGGTATGCACTGAACTCCAAGAAGCAGCCTCTAAAATGTCTTTGGTTGGTACTCCCCTGAGAAAGGCTGCAGAGGTGGCTGCAGCTCTGGATGAATGTGACCTAATGCCCTTAGGCACTGGTTTGCCATGCTGTGAGTAGCAGAAACAAATGCAGTGACCTATTCACTTTGAAATAGTCTGCCTGAAGATGGCCTTTCCTTGCGATGCTGCGGCATATGCCACTAGTAATTGTTCTGTCTTTCTGAAAACTTTAGTTATGAGTTTTGTCCAAGTAGAATCCAAGTTGTCTGTGTACGTCCAAAGAATGCAGAATTTTCTCCCCCTTGTTCTGTGGCTTTGGATAAAAAGTTGGCAAATGAATAGTTTGGTTAAGGGCTACACTGGATATCACCTTAGGCATAAATGTAGGGTTTGTTCTCAGAGAGACCATGTCTAGATAAAAAAATGATAAAGGGTTCAACAGCCATGAGCGCCTATAGCTCTGAAACTCGTCTTGCGGAAGTTATTGCTAGGAGCAGAGCTGTTTTCCAAGATAAGAACTTTATATCCGCAGTAGCAGCTGGGTCAAAAGGAGGTAAGGTGAGTTTTTCCAAGACATAATTGAGGTCCCATGCAGGTATTGGCGTTCTCCTTGGAGGTCTTAAGTTTTTGGCTTCTCTGAGGTACTGCCTTAATAAAGGATGAGAGAAGAGTGGTGGCTCTGTATTGTAATGAGTCGAAATAGCAGAGGCATGGATTTTAATTGATGAAAAAGATAGGCCTTTGTCCAGCATCTCAGTTAAGTATTGCAAAATCTGAGGAATATTTGTGACAGCTGTATCAGTTCCTTGAGCTTGGTTCCAAGCACAAAATCTCTTCCATTTCCCAGCATAGGATTTTCTAGTACTAGGCCTTCTGCTTCTAAAATGACATCCATCACAGCTTTACTGTGAGGTGTGGTTTGTATGGTTACATTATCCGCCATGCTGCCGGGTTTAAGGTCCTGAGATGGCTGTGCAGAATCTGATTGTTTTGCTGGGACAGTACATGAGGTACTTGAGGTAAGGTCCAGGCTGGGTACTGGGACAAGTTCCTTAAGCTCAGATACCAGTACTGGCGTGGCCAGTCTGGGGCAATCAGAATCATTTTTGGTTTCTCATGTCTGACCTTTTGGAGTACCTTGGGGAGGAGAGGCAGTGGAGGAAAGGCATATACTGATAGGTTTGTCCAGTTGAAAGATAAGACGTCCACTTTCCAAGCTTGTCTGTGATAAGTCCTTGTGCAGAATCTTTTTAGTTGATTGTTGTGAGGGGAGGCTAATAGATCGATGTCCGGGAATCCCCATTTCTTTATCACGCTGAAGACTTGTGGATCCAGGTGCCACTCGTGGGGATCCATGAGATTTCTGCTTAGTTCGTCTGCCAGAGTATTTTCCCTTCCTGGCAGGAATTGTGCCTGCAGATGAACTTGGTAAGTCAATGCTGTGTCCCATAAAGCCATGGCTAGTCTGCAAAGGGGGCAAGAATGAGTGCCCCCCTGCTTACGTACCACATAACCGTGGTGTTGTCTGTCTTTATCAGTAGTTGTCCCGGATGAAGTAGGACCTTGAAGGCTGTCGGGGCATTTTGAAAAGCTAGCATCTCTTTTTGACTGATATGTAGATGCTTTTGGTTTGTGGACCAGGTGCCCTAAATGCCTCTTCCTGCCATGTGTGCCCCCCAGGCATAATCTGATGCATCCGTCATTAGGCTCTGCCTGAGTGGGAGTAGTGAGAATGGCTGCCCCTTGTTTTGGTGACAAGCCTTTGCCCACCATCGAAACTCCTGTTGTAGGCAAGGAATGAGAGTAATCATTGTTTCCAGGCTGTGGCAATGTTGTGTCCAGACACTTTCTAGGTACCATTGAATTTTCCTCATATGCAGTCTTGCATATGGAATTAGTAAGATGCAGGATGCCATGAAGCCCAAAGCCTGCAGAATTTTTCTTGCAGATAACTGGGCCTTTGTTGCCATTTCCTTGAAATAGGTAGTCAGTTGCCTTTGTTTGTCTGGAGTGAGATAAGCCATCTGGGCAGTTGTATTTAAGCTTGCACACAGGAATATTATCTCTTGAGAGAGTACTAGTTTTGATTTCTTTTTGTTGACTGTGTGCCCTAGGCATGCTAAAAGTCTCTGCACAAACGTCAGATGCTGTAGTAGAATGCCCTTGTTCTCTGCTTGCATGAGGCAGTCGTCCAAGTAAGGATACATTTGTATTCCTCTTTGTCTGCAGTAAGCAATTACTGGTGCCAGGCACTTTGTGAAGACCCTGGGTGCAGTATATAAGGCAAAGGGCAGTGCAGAGAATTGGTAATGCTTTAAGCCAGCCTTGAATCTGAGGTATCTTCTGCATGATTGTCTGATTGGGACATGTAGGTATGCCTCATTTAGGTCTAAAGTCACAAGCCAAGCCCTGCTGCCCAGCATGGGCAGAAGCAGCTGCAAGGTCAACATCTTGAATCTTGATATATCCAGGAAAGTGTTTAGAACAGATAGGTCCAGTATTCGTCTCCATGCTTTGTCCTTTCTGGGTACCAAGAACAGTCATGAGCAAAATCCTTGTCCCTGCTCTTGCTGTGGCACTTGTTAAATAGCCCTCATGTCCATGAGAACTGAGACTTGTTTTTGTGCCTCTGCCCCTTGATTTTTTGGCAGGTCTGGCCAACCATTTGCCCTTGGCAGGGTATGGAAGTGAAACTTGTAGCCTTGTGACACTATGTCTAGAACCCATTTGTCCTGGGTTATAATGTCCCAATTTGGAGAAAAAAGTGCTAGTTTTCCACCTAGGGGCACTGCCAGAAGATAAGTGCTTGGCGCAGGCAGGGGGAAGTCATTGGGACTGTTTCCTGTATGGCTGTGATTTGTCTTCTCCACCTTTGGAGGTAGAAGCACCCCATTGTTTAGACCTGTAGGAGCCTTGCGGCTGTGATCTGCCCCCTTGAGGTCTGTCTGAGACAGGAAAGGACCAATTCTTTGTAGGCTGGTGTGTCTGCTAAATCTAGGTGGCTGTACCTGTAAGAAATCCTTTATCGTTTGCATAGATTTAGCTTTGTCCTCCATTTTCTTTAACACCTCTTCTGCCTTAACACCAAACAAGGTATCATGTAGTAATAGAGCATCTAATCAGGCAGATTTTGTTCTTTAAACCAAGCATGCCTCCTAATGACAGAACCCGTAACAGCGGCCCTGCAGGAGGCCTCCAGAGAATCAAAGCCACATTGCAAAGTATGCTTTCCAACTTGTTCAGCTGCATGCAATAAATCCTGCATTTCTTTGTTTTCTGCACAATCAGAATTTACCATCATTTTCTGTTTAAGCAGTGTCAAGATATATTGCTGATATCTGAGCATATGAAACTGGCAATTTAAGGCCCTTATAGCTAAGGTAGCAGATGTGTAATTCTTTTTTCCCCATCTAACCAGTGCCCTAGAATCCCTGTCAGAGGGGGTAGGGTTTTTTTGCAGTGGAAGCCTTGACCCCTTTGGGACCCTGAGAAATAGATGTTCTTCATCTCACATTGCTGCAGTCCTTACACTTGGGTAGTCCGCTGTCCTCAATATCAAAGTTAATGACCGGCGCCATATCCTCAGTCTTTTGCCGCATGGTCCGATGCAGAAGCAGCGGAGTTTCAGACCGAGTCAAAGTTGGCTAAGTACCCGTTGGGAATATTTTAGTTTTTCTTGCCTCAGTGGTTTACCGGATGTCAGAAAAGTGAATAACTGTATTTTGTGGGAAACAGATACCGCATAGAGATTATCCTACTTTGTGTATTCCTTGTTTGGGGCCTGAGCACGACGTTGTTGGGTGTCGCTTTTGTGCTAGGTTCAATAAGCGCACTATTAAGCGAGGTTAGATTGTGCCAGGTTGGTCTTCGGAAGCGGTGCAATTATAATATGCCGTCGGATGCCAGCTAAACCCAGGCAGGAAGAGTCGCCCTGCGGACGCCGGGTTCTTTGAGGTGTCAATGGAACCGGTGGTTCCGCCGAGGTTTCTCTGAGTCCCAGGGGAGACTTTGTTATTGCAGGATGTGGCCTCTCAGGAGGCAGGTCAGGCTGAAGGGGCTTCTCAGGTTACTGTACTCCCTCCCTTCCTAGGGTGGTTAGGCCCTCTCCTTCTGTTTCCAAGGCTTCTCCCAGAGGCAGGCCAGGTTTAGCTTCTGTTGGTGTCACTCCTAGTTCATCAGGATCTGTGCCCAAGAAGCACATGCTTAAAATGGCAGAAGATTTAATTACTTTGATTAGAGGTTCTTTGCCCCTCCTGATAGGAGGCCTGGGGGGGAACCAGAATTGGGGAGTTTTGAGCAGGCTTCGGATGTTTCAGTGTCTTGGCTGAAGACTTGCAGGAGTATTCTCCTTATTCTGATTCTGATGTGGATGATTCTACTCCTTCTGCTTCTCCTCCAGAGGATTTTTTTCTTTTTCAGAGACTCTTCATTCCATGAGGGAACATTTTAAGTGGGAAGGTCAGGACTTCTCTGATTCCAGGAAAAGGCTTAGGGAATTTTTGCTTTACCCCAGCATAGGCCTTTGGCTATACCTCCTGTTCTGGATGTTGTGGAAGATGTGTTTGCAGAGGCTTCACTTAATCCGATTCTTTGCCTCCTGCTCCTGTTAAACTGGATAGGTATTACAGGGTGCCTGAAGCTCATAAATATCTTTATAAGAGTCCTACAGAAACTGTTAGTCAGGGACCTAAGGGTGTCAAGGCCTCTGTTGTAAAAATCCGGTTCCTCCAGATAAAGAGGCCAGGGCTTTGGATAGATGGAAAGAAAGTCTATACTTCTTCCTCCTTAGCTATGAGGGCTTTGAATTGCCAGTTTCACATGTTGAAATATCAAAACTATCTACTTTCTCAATTGAAGTCTAAGGTAGATGCTCTGGCGGAAGGTATTGAGTGTAAGAGTTACAAGATTTGGTACATGTTTCTGAACAGGTGGATAAGCATTCTTTACAATGTGGTTTTGATGCTGTACAGGCCTGGTGGCTGCCACTGGGTCAGTTCTTGCACGCCTGGCTAAGGGATCAGAATTTATCTGACCATGTTAAGACAAGGATTTTAGATGCTCCTTTACAGTCTGATGTGTTGTTTGGTTCACCTGTGGAGGCAGTCTTAAAGAAAATGGAAGACAAGGCTAAGTCTATGCAGACTGTTAAAGATTTTTGCAAGTTCAGCCTGTTTAGTAGGAATTGGCCTGCTAAGGGGTGGACTCTTATGATTCACAGTCTAGGGGTAGATCTAGGCGTGGTAGGGCAGAGCTCAGGGCTCTTTCAGGCCTAGAACAGGAGTTCACCTGCACAGTCTTCGGTGAGGGCAGGGGCCAGTCCTTTCGTAAACAGGCCCAATGACCTACCTTTTCAGCTGCCAGAGCCTTCTCGTCTGGCAGCACCTTTGGGAGGAAGGTTGGCACTCTTCAAGGAAAATTGGAGTTTAATTACCCAAGACAGATGGGTATTGGATATCATACACCAAGGTTACAAGTTTTATTTCCATACCTTGCCTCCTTTCAAAGGCATGCCAGACGTTCCTCCTCAGCAAAGAATAGAGGCTCACAAACAAATTTCTCTGCTGCTCCAAATAGGGGCCATACAGCCGGTCCCTCTGCCAGAAGTGGGCCTAGGATTTTATTCTCGCCTGTTCCTAGTACCAAAGAAGGGAACACGTGGAGACCAATTTTGGATTTATCTATCCTCAACACTTATCTGGACATTCCCAAGTTCAAAATGTTGACGTTACAACAGCTTTTACCTCTGCTGGGCAAAGATCACTGGATGGTAACTCTGGATCTCAAGGAGGCTTACCTTCATGTTCCTATCAGGCTAAGTTGCAGGAAGTATCTGCGGCTGGGACTTCTCATTATCAGTTCTCTGCATTGCCCTTTGGCTTATCTACTGCCCAGAGTGTTCACAGTTCTGGCTCCAGTGATAGCTTTCTTCAGGCTAAAAGGAATACAGATCTATCTTTATTTGGACGATTGCCTGATTCTGGCTCAAGGAAGGGACGAACTTCTTCATCATTTGCAATATGTGATAGCAGTGCTAAGATGCCTGGGGTATTCTGTGAACGAAATAAAGTCCAGTCTAGTACCCTCTCAGGACATGTGCTTTCTGGGTGTGAGACTGAATACAGCATCCCAGATGGCCTTTTGACCCGGACAAACAAAAGAATCTTCTTTACTTCCATCAATTGTCTCATCAGTCCAGGCTGACTGCAAGGACAGTCCTTCAAGCCTTGGGGTTCATGGCATCTTGTATTCTGGTGCTTCCCAATGCCAAACTGCATATGAGGAAGCTACAATGGTATCTCAAAATGTATGGACACAGCACTGCCAGGATATGGACACTGTCATTCAGATAATACCTTGCATTCAAAAGGAATTTTGTGGTGGGCTCAGGAATGTCACCTAAACAAGGGACTCTCTGTGACCCGTCAGATTCTAACGACAGATGCCTCAGACAAAGCTTGGGGAGCTCATCTAAATGGAAAGTGGATACAAGACACGTGGCATGCCAGACTACAACATCTACATATCAACTTGAAGGAGATGTTAGCAGTCCAATTTGCATTAATAGCTTTCAAGGATTTACTTCTTCCAGGGCAGGTGTTGATTCTAACAGACAACACAACTGTCATGTGGTACATCAACAAGCAAGGGGAACACATTCTTATCCTCTATGCAGGCAAGCAATGATTTTGTGGGAGACTGCTCTCAGTTTACAGCTAAATCTTCAAGCAAGGTTTCTGCCGGGAGCACAGAACTCCTTAGCAGATGAATTATGGATCCCCACGAGTGGAAATTGGATCCTCATGTATTTCAGAAATTGACAGTGTCATGGGGAACTCCAGACATAGATCTGTTCGCTTCTCCACTAAACTACCAGCTGCCAAAGTTTTGCACAAAAAGGTTTCATCCCACAGCCTGGAAAGTGGATGCTCTTTCTTTCAATTGGAGCAATCTTCATGTGTATGCCTTTCCACCTCTGCCTCTCCTCCCAAAGGTACTCCTAAAGGCCAGACAGGACAAGCCAAAGATGATTTTAATAGCTCCAGATTGGCCTCGACAGCACTGGTACCCATTACTGAGAAGTCTGGGAGCCTCCATGGCCTTTGCCTTGATTCCACACCTGCTGTCTCAGGAGAACAGTCATTTACTCAATGTCAAACTTCACTCTCTTCACCTAACAGCCTGGCATATTCTGTTTTGAACCCTGGAGGGTCTCAGCTTCCACAGCAAGTTTTGAATGTTATTTTGGAGGCCAGAAGGCCTAGTACAAGGAAAGTGTACGGATAAATGGAAGAGATTTTATTTTGGAGTACAGCAAAGGAATTTGATGTTTCTGAGCCTAGTTTAAGTGTGGCTCTTCAATATCTTACTGAGTTACTGGACAAAGGTTTGTCCTTCTCTTCTTTAAGGTTCATGCTGCAGCAATTTCTGCTCACTATGACTGTGACCCACCATTGTTTTCTCATCCTTTGTTCAAGCAATTTCTTAGAGGGGCAAAGAATATAAGACCCCCACGAGAGCTCCTACTCCTGCTTGGGATCTCAATTTTGTGTTGGAGAAACTCACTCTACAACCTTTTGAGCCTGCAGCTACTGCCGAGTTGAAATATTTATCATGGAAGACTGCTTTTTTGTTGGCCATTACCTCTGCAAGAAGGGTTTCTGAATTACAGGCCCTTATGACGGTTGAGCCTTTCTTAATTTTCCATAAGGATAGGGTATCTTTGTGTACTAATCCTTCCTTTATGCCTAAAGTGGTTTCTAGTGTGGCTTTAAACCAAACTATTCATTTGCCTACTTTTTATGCAAATCCCCAAAATAAAGGGGAAAAGATTTTGCACACTTTAGATGTACACAGGCAGTTGCGATATTATCTGAGCAGAACTAAAGGGTTCAGGCAGTCTCAGCAGTTATTTGTTTCATTTGCTTTGAGTTCTCAGGGCAAGCCTGTGTCAAAACAAACTATTTCTAAGTGGATTGGGTTTTGCATTGCTTTCTGTTATTCCCATCATGGTAAGGAGATTCCAGCTGGGATTAGGCCTCATTCCACTAGGGCTACTGCCACTTCTACAGCTTTTTAAGGGGTGGCAACTAAAGATATTTTGGAGGCAGCTACTTGGAGTTCAGTGCATACTTTCTCTAAGCATTATCACCTTCCACTTTACTCTAAATCTAGGGCTGGTTTTGCCACTGCAATTTTACAGGGCATTTTGGCAGCTCCTGCTGCTTTATAGTTTTGCCATCCTCCCTTACCTCTGCTTTGGGATTCTACCCAGTAAGGACTGCAGCAATGTGAGATGAAGAACATAGTACAGTTTTGTACCTACCATAAATGTAGATGTTCAAGATCCACATTGCTGCAGTCTCCTGTAGTCCAGCTCCTCCTTCCCTCTGTAGTTAGAGGCGGTTGTGTGGGTTGGGTTGTAAATATTGTGTATATTGTATATATTGTACATATAATTAGTGCAAGGGTGGTTGGTTGGTTTTGCTGTCTTTTGACCTTTAGGGTCTTCTGACATCTGGGGCAAGAAAAGACTGAGGATATGACGTCGGTCATGCGCATTTGTACCCTGACGTCCTGATGTCAGTCTTAAGCGCCTTGACCGACGTCAGCCTAATAACTTTGATATTCGGGCCGACCGAGGACAGCGGACTACCCAAGTGTAAGGACTGCAGCAATGTGGATCTTCGAACATCTACATTTATGGTAGGTACAAAACTGTACTTTTCTGGGTCAGCAGAAGGGTTTTTGAAAAGGAATTTATAAGAGTCAGGGACCCTGTAGTATCTGTCCGGCTTAACGGGAGCTGGAAGTAAGGAGTCAGGGGTCAGACTAGACTCTGAGAGCACATCATCTGCAATGTCTAACAGGTGGAATAGCTAGAGGCCTGTGTTGTGGTAGTAAAAGGAAGTCTCTGAGCCTCTTCTTAGATTCTGAAAAATCTTGGCTCTCCCAGTGGAAGTGCTCCCTCATGGTATGCAAGGGTTCCCCAAACGAGTAGTCCTCAGGAGGAGAAGCTGAAGGAATTGATTCTTCAGCATCAGAATCCTCATGGGGGGGAAGAGAATATTCCTGCTCAGAAGAGGAATCAGAAGGAATTGAAACCTGATCTGAAGATTCATAGTCTGTCTCTTGCCTAGGCCTCTTATCAGGAGGGGGATGAGAACCCCTGTTCAAGGTAATTAAGTCCTCGGCCATTTTGAGTATCTGTTTCTTGGGCATGGAGGCCTGTCCATGCGGCTGGTGAACTTGTTTCTTTGCCTTTAAAGGTGTTTAAGTCTTTGCCTTTGAAGTCTGTTTAATATATAATTGTTTGGGTCTGAATACACCTCAGAAGCCGATACCTGCTCAGCGGCTCCAGACCCATCTGAGGGATTAGTTGAGTTTCCAGTGGCCTGGCCGACTCCATGTGGGAGTCGATAGCGGCCTGCGACTCTAAAGTAGCAGGCGTCAGGGGCTGCGAAAGCACCTCAGTGAGAACCGGCGACTTGCTTAGGAGAAGCTTCGTCGGTTTTGGACCTCGTTTGCCTGTCTTTTTCTTTGCGTTTTTTGTGAACTCCGGTAGTCAGATGGCTATCCGACGACATTGTATAATTAAATCTTCATCCAAAATAGCTTAATGTAAACTCATACCAACGCTTAATAGTGCATTGGTTAAATCTAGCACAAAACCAACAATTAGAAACATTGTGGTCAGGGCCTAGGCAAGGAATACAGTAAGAATGAAAGTCCTTATGAGGTATTTGCTTCCCACAAGAAATACAATTATTAACTTTTCTGACATTGGTCTGGAGCAAGAAAAATGTTTCCCCAATGGGGTACTTAGCTTTTAATGAAGACTTCGGATCTGAAACTCGAACACGAAAATCTCAGGAGTCGGCCGACTGGCACTTGCGAACTGCTTCTGCCTCGGGCACCGCGCGGCAAGAAAGACTGAATAAAATGGTGTCTGCTGCATCTTTTATACCCCTGACGACCTGACGTCAGGGAAGAGGCGAGAGCAACGGACGTGGGACCCAAGACTTTGGAATTCAGGCCGACTGAAGGCAACCAGCCAACAGGATAACCCAAATGTAATGACTGCGACAGTGAAACACGAAGAACATCACATCATCCACAACATCTAAAACAGGGGGAATGGCTACAGGCTTGTGCTGAGGGAGGAGGAGGAAATCCCTGAGCCTCTTTTTTGATTCTGAGAAGTCTTGACTCTCCCAGTGAAAATGCTCCCTCAAGGTTTGCAAGGTTTCTCCAAATTAATAATCCTTGGGAGGAGATGCAGATGGAACAGACTCCTCAGCATCAGAATCCTCATAGGGAGGTAAAGATAATTTGTGATCAGAAGAGGAATCAGAAGAAATAGAAACCTGATCTGAAGATTCATAATCAGTGTCTTGCCGAGGCCTCTTACCTGGAGGGGGATGGGTACCCCTGATCAAGGTAATGACATCTTCAGCCATTTTGATAATCTGTTTTTTAGGCATGGAGGCCTGTGCACGTGACTCGTGCATCATTTTTTTTAGTTTTAGAAGTTGCTTTTGTCTTTGGTTTTGCAGCTGTCGTCGGTTTAATGTACAAAAGTTGAGGTCTGAATACACCCTCAGAAGCCGGTGCCTGCTCAGCGGCTCCGGACCCATCCGAGGGAGATACATCCGTCAGCCCAGTACCTTGAGCATCTTGCGGAATGCCGGACTCCACATGGGTGTCGGTAGAGGCCTGAGACTTGAAGGCAGCGGGTATCAGGGGCTGCGAAGACACCTCACTGAGTACCGGCGACTGGCTTAGGAGAAGCTTCGTCGGTTTTGGATCTCGACTGCCTTTCTCTTTCCTTTGCATTTTTTATGTACTCCGGTAGTCGGATTGCTATCCATTGACATTTCTGGGTAGTTAAATCTGTTTCCAAAATACTTTGATGCCAAAATATACAGACTCTTAATAGTGTGTTGGTTAAATCTAGCACAAAACCGACAGCCAGGCATGTTGTGATCAGGGCCTAGGCAAGCAATACTGTATAAATGGAAATCCTTATGAGGTATTTGCTTCCCACAAGTAATACAATTATTAACTTTTTCTGACATCTGTAAAAAGCAAGAAAAAAGTTTCCCCAATGGGGTACTTAGCTTTAGTGAAGACTTCGATTATGAAACTCAAACTCGAATATTTCAGTAGTCGGATGACCGGCACTTGTGAAATGCTTCTGCTTCGGGCACCGCGCAGCAAAAAAGACTGAAGAAAATGGCATCGGCTGCATGTTTTATTCCCGACGACCTGACGTCATGGAAGTGAAGACAGCAACCCACGCAGGACCCAAGACTTTGGAATTCAGGCCGACTGAGGGCAACCTGCCAGCAGATTACCCAAATGTAATAACTGCAACAGTGAGACACGAAGAACATCTACAATAAAGGTTCCATTACACGACGCACCAGCGAGGGGAGGAGGAGAGGGAAAGTACAGTTTTGTACCTACCATAAATGTACTGGATAGTATCTGCAGTCATAACAAATGGGTTGTCCTGTCGTCAGGCAGCCCTTCGGTCGGCCGGATTCCAAAGTCTGGGTCCGGCTTCGGCTGATGTCGCACTTCACCCGACGTCATCTCTGCTGGTCTTCGGGTATAAAGGCATCAGCCGACGCCATTTTCCTCAGTGTTTCTTGCCCCAGATGCCAGTTGCCCTCTTGGAAGGCTAAATTTTGGATAAATGCCAATGTTTCCAAACAAGGTAGAAGGCAAACACAAAAAATAAGCATGTATGTACATATATACAAACAAAATACACCATAAGAGACTCCCCCCCAGCTAGCTATTAGGAGGGTAAATACCCTAGGAGTACCACAGAGGGGAAGGAGGGTGGGTAATCCTGACTGCAGATGCTATCCAGTTCGGACATCTACATTTATGGTAGGTACAAAACTGTACTATGTCCTTCATGGATGCATCTGCAGTCATAACAAATGGGTAGAATACCATAGCCAAACTAGGGGTGGAGGAAGAAAAATTATGGTGTAGTTAGGATCCCTTGCAGTACAGCAGTGGCAAACCCTGCTCGGGATCTAGAGTATAGAGGTAAATTATAATGCTTGGCAAATGTATGCACGGAGGTCCAAGTAGCCGCCTCAATAATGTCCTTGGTTGCCACTCCTCGTAAGAAAGCTGTGGTAGTGGCTGTAGCCCTTGTAGAATGAGGTCTTATGTTCTGTGGAATAGGTTTTCCATGGTAGGAGTAACAGAATCTTATGCAATTTCCTATCCATTTGGAGATTGTCTGTTTGGAAATTGCTTTTCCTTCCCTTCCTGTTGCATAGGCTACTAAAAGCTGGTCAGTTTTCTGTTACTTTTGGTTCTGTCCAGCTAGTAGCGTAACTGCCTATGTAGATCCAAGGTATCCAGCAGTCTTTCCCGCCCTGTTCTGTGGATTGGGAAAGAAGGTAGGTAGGTGGATTGCCTGGTTTAAAGACACTCTGGATACCACCTTAGGCATAAATGTAGGATTAGTTCTCATGGACACCCTATCTTGATGGAAGATTAGGAAGGGTTGCACTGCCATTAAGGCCTGTAGTTCTGAAACCCTCCTTGCTGAGGTAATTGCCAGTAGGAAAGCAGTTTTACATGACAGGTGTTGCAGATCTGCTGTTGCTGCTGGTTCAAACGGAGGGAGTGTCAACTTTTCTAGCACAAAGTTCAAGTCCCATGCTGGTAATGGTGGTTTCCTAGGAGGTTTTACATTCTTGATCCCTCTGAGGAACTGCCTGAGTAGAGGATGCGAAAAGACAGGTGGATCGAAGCTGTATTCTGCTGAAATAGCTGATGAATGTATCTTGATGGAGGAATAGGACAGGCCTGTATGTAGAAGCTCTGCCAAGTACTCCAGAATGTTAGCAATATCTATGTTCGACACATCTTTTCCTCTTTCAGTACTCCAAATGACAAACCTTTTCCATTTTCCTGCATAGTTCCTTCTTGTTGAAGGTCTGCGGGCTTCAAGGATAATGTCTTTAACCCTTTGGGAAAGGTCTGGGTTAGTTGCTGCTATGTGATGTTCCAGGCAGTCAGTTGCAAGGTTTTAGGTTTGGATGCAAGATGTTGTAGTTGTTCTGAGTTAACATCAAAGGCATCAGGGTATTGACCACATTCTCCCGAGACATGCTCCTCAGCAATGGGTACCAGTGTTGTCTTGGCCAATTCGAGCTATCAAGATTATCCTTGGACGTTCCTCTTGACTTTCAGTAGTACCTTGTGCATCAAGGGAAGAGGTGGAAATGCATATGCTGTCAGGCCTTTCCAGCTGAAGGATAGAGAGTCCACCTTCCATGCAAGTGGGTGGAATGTCCTTGTGCAGAATTTTTTGAGCTGGTGATTGAGTGGGGATGCGAATAGATCTATTTGTGGCATTCCCCATTTCTTTGTGATGGCCTTGAAGATGTCCGGGTGTAGCATCCATTCGTGAGCATCCGAGGTGGTTCTGCTTAACATGTCTGCTAGGGTGTTCTTTTCCCGGCACAAATATTGCCTGTAACTGGATATTGTAGCTGAGAGCCAGATTCCAAAGATCCAATGTCATTCTGCATAGGGGGTATGCATGAGTGCCTCCCTGTTTGTTGATGTACCACATGACTGTGGTGTTGTCTGTCCTTATCATCAAATGGCCTTCTTTGAGGAATGGTCTGAATTTTTGGATTGCCAGTTTTACTGCCAGCATTTCTTTTTGGTTTATGTGCAGGTGCAGCTGGTCTTGAGTCCACAATCCTTGTATGCATTTGTCCAGCATGTGCGCACCACATCCTAGGTCTGAGGCGTCCGTTGTAATGGTTTGGCTTGCTCGAAAGTTGTGGAAGGGTAAGCCTGGGTTTGACTGGCATGCTTGAGCCCACCATAGGAACTCCTGTTTTAGGCATGGGATTAGTGGGATTTCTGTTTCTAAGCTGTGCCTGTGCTGAGACCATAAATTCTTTAGGTACCACTGTAGCTTTCTCATATGCAGTCTGGCATGTGGGACCAAGATTATGCATGATGCCATGAAGCCCAAGGCCTGCAGAACTTTTCTTGCTGTTAGTTTGTTCTGCTTTGTTAATGCCAAGAAGTAAAGAGGAGTTCTTTTGTTTTTCTGCAGTTAGGAATGCCATTTGTTTTACTGTGTCCAATTCCGCCCAAGAATGTTCTTGTTTGGGATGGTATCAGCCTTGACTTTTGTAAATTGACTGTGTATCCCAGGGCTTGTAGCAAGTAAATGACCCTTTGTAAATCTGTTGTCAGCTTGCTTTTGTTGTCCACTTGTAACAGGCAGTCGTCCAAGTATGGATAAATTTGGATTCCCTGTAGTCTGCAGTGAGCGATTACTGATGCCAGGCATTTTGTGAATACTCTGGGCGCAGTAGATAAGCCAAAGGGCAATGCTGAGAATTGATAATGCTCTGATCCTGCAAGAAATCTGAGGTATCTTCTGCAATTTGGTCGAATGGGGACGTGCAGGTATGCCTCCTTGAGATCTAGAGTTACCAGCCAACACTCCTTGCCCAGCATGGGAAGAAGTTGCTGTAGGGTCAGCATTTTGAATTTTGGGACAATGATGTATGTGTTTAAGACGGACAGGTCGAGAATAGGTCTCCAACTTTTCTCTTTTCTTGGTACTAGGAAGAGTCTGGAGTAGAATCCTTTGCCCTGTTCTGTTATTGGTACTCTTTCCACAGCTCTCATCCTTGTTAATTTCGCTATCTGCTGTAGAGCTTCTATTTTTTGATTTGGAGGTAGGTTTGGCATTCCTCTTTTTACTGGTAAGGTGTGGAAGTGGAACCGGTAGCCTTGGTCTATGGTTTGCAAAATCCACTTGTCTTTTGTGATGTAGTGCCAATTTTTCGAAAATAAGGCTAACTTTCCGCCTAAAGGTGCTGCTATTTGCTCCCTGGTAGGCGGTGTCAGAGCCAAGTCACTGTGATTGTCCTGTTGCAGTGGCAGTGGTTGTGTCTGTGCCTCGGTTATTGCCTTGCCACTGTCGCCTCTGTAGGCACCCCCCCTGGATTGATTTCTGCCTCTAGAGCGCCTATTCGTGCCCCTTTGGGACTTTGTGGAGTGTGGAAAGGACCAATTTTTGGCAGGCCAGTTCCTGCTAAACCTTGGGGGCTGAACCTGTAAGAAATCTTTAACTGTTTGTACAGATTTTACCTTTTCTTCCATTTTCTTCATTACTTGCTGGGCAGGTGTACCAAATAAACTGGCCTTATCCATAGGAGCATCTAACAGCTTTGCTTTAACATGATCCGGTAAGACCTGTTCTTTCAACCATGCATGCCTTCTTATCACTATGCCAGTCATGGCTGATCTAAATGAAGCCTCCAATGCATCATAGCCACATTTTAAGGAATGGTTACTAAACTGTTGGATGTTATTCACCATTTCTAATACATATTTCTTATCTAAGGATGCATCAGAGGACAGTTTTTTAGTTAACTGATCAAGCATAAACTCTTGGTATTGGATCATATGAAACTGACAGTTTAAAGCTCTAGCTGAGAGAGTAGCAGAGGTGTAAACTTTTTCCCCCCATCTCTCTAGGGACCTGGATTCCCTTTCAGAAGGAATAGGGTTTTTTGCTGTGGTCGAGGCTACTGCCTTAGGCCCCTGGGATATAGTTTCGGGATCTGCAAGTGGGGCCTTGTATAGGTGGTGATGAGTGTCTGGCACCCTGTAAAATCTATCTGGTTTGGCAGGGGCTGGAGGTAAAGAATCAGGAGCAGTGCAAACATCATTAAATGCATCGTCCACAACAGGCAGTACAGGAGGTATAGCTAAGGGCCTATGTTGTGGTAAGTGCAGAAAAGTCCTAAGCCTTTTTCTTGAATCTGAGAAATCTTGTCCCTGCCATTGGAATTGTTCTCTCATGGCATGTAAGGTTTCCCCAAAGGAAAATTCCTCTGGTGGAGAGGCAGCTGGAATGGATTCTTCAGCATCGGAATCTTCATAAGTAGAAAAGGAGCCTCTGGCTGGTCTGTAATGTCTGAGTCATCCGCAGAATCATCAGAGGACACTGGCTCGGGGCTCTGCTCTAGGTCTCTTTTCTGGGGGCTGAGAGGCCCTGTCTGGGTGAGATTGGGATCCCCTAATTAAGGATATTAAATCTTCTGCCAGAGTAAGCATTTGTGAACTTGAAGTGGGCCTGTGTGAGGGCCGCTTAACAGGCACTGATTTAACAGATTTGGCTGCTTTAGCCCTGGCAAAGGCCTTAATAGACATGGCTGCAGGAGGCCTAGCAGCACCACGTGCTGGGGTAGAGACATCCAAAGGGATGGTGTCTGATAAATCACTAGGAACCACAGTTGTAGGTAAAATTTCTGAGGCCGATTCAACTAAGGTAGCAGGAGCCTCAGTAGTAGTCATGGATTCGGCTGAAGATTGACCGTTTTCTCGGTTTCGCCGAAACCGAGACACTCATGGCTTGCTTAACCGTGGTTTCGCCGAAACCGCGACCGCGAGTGTCGGTCTTTTCTTTGCGCTTTTAACAATTTGGGTAGTCGGAGGATCCGACAGCATAATGTACGCAAAATCTGAGCCGAAAAACTGTTCAGCAACTCCGACCGACGCCTAAGCGCGTTCGTCGGTTGAAGGAAGCACAGGTCGAACAGGCTGCTACGTCGTGGTCTGGGCCTAAGCAAGGCAGACAGTAAGAGTGGAAATCTTTATGAGGTATTTGTTTCCCACAAGTTAAACAGTTATTGACTTTTTCTGACATCGGCTGAGGCAAGAAAGAGTCCCCAACGGGGGTACTTAGCTTTTAGAAGTCTTCGAAGTAGTATTCGGTAGTAGTAATCTCTGGATCTGACCGACCGGCACTTGCGAACAGCTTCTGCTTCGGGCGCCATGCGGCAAGAAAGACTGAGGAAAATGGCGTCGGCTGATGCCTTTATACCCGAAGACCAGCAGAGATGACGTCGGGTGAAGTGCGACATCAGCCGAAGCCGGATCCAGACTTTGGAATCCGGCCGACCGAAGGGCTGCCTGACGACAGGACAACCCATTTGTTATGACTGCAGATGCATCCATGAAGGACATCCTACACTAAACACTTACACTCAAAAATTTTTAGAAAAAAAGCTGCTTAAAAGCAGATAACCCACTCACTACTCAGAGCTCAGGAGACCACGATGCTTCAGCAAGCCGCGGCAAACGAGATCTGGAGGTTGGAAGTTAGTGGAGGTGTATTATGGGTAAGGGGAGGAGCTTGGAGCTCGGAGCAGATGCGAGTGCAATTGCCGGCTCGGATCGATACAGATCCAGTATCCCACAGGTTGAAGACCAAATGAAGTAAAACTACTTCAGATCTAATTTTATTAAACAGTCATATGCAACTAGGAGGTTAAAGTGAGTGGAATGACTGATAAATATTAGCTACACTCTCTACAAATGTTTTAGAGATTCAATGTCCTGCAACAGGTGCTCTTTTAGCTAAGTTTTGAAGTCAGTTAATTGTTGTGATGCATTTTCTGGAGTGAGATGTCCATGGAGCCAATGGCATAGTTTTAATATGGCACAGTCATGGGGTCGGTTATTAGTTAGGAGTCTGAATCTCCAGATTTTTGGTGAACTGCGGTTTTTGTAGGTATGTGAAAGGCCAGTTGGCATAGTGGCTAAGGTCTTCATCTCTCATGCACAAGGTATAAGATTCGATTCTGGCCTCCAGCTAATTCTTGTTTGGAGCTTGCATGTTTTCCATGTCAAACTCACCCATGAATGGCGCTGTAGATAGCAGCAAAGACTCTAGATTGTGCCTTATAGGGGGACGAGTTGCACAGACTAACCACTATGGGCATATACTGTGGTGAGCAGTATCCTCAAGACAGAAGACCATAGATCACAGACTGTGCGCCATGGCAAGACTAGCTACCCAATGCTGTAAAAAGGGTCTATATCACAAAATCGAACTTCCAAAACGTCGAATACGATAAGTTCGAACTTGGAAAATCAAATTCGGATAATATTGAAACTTCAAAAGAGCGAATTTTTTTCCCAGGGAAAAAATTTGCTGTTCTGAAAAACACACAACACAATCACACCAAACACCTTCAAAACCTACACTAAACCTAATATACACCACTATCTATGCACTATCCTTAAACCAGCCCTAAGCCTAAAGTCCGTCACTACCGCACACTTACCTGACCCGCGCCCTAACCCTAAAGTCCATCACTATCGCACACTTACCAGACATGCGCCCTAACACTAAAGTCCATCACTATCGCACACTTATCTGACGCACGCCCTAACTCTAATGTCCGTCACTACCGGTTCGTACACTTACCTTGACCCGGTCAGAAAATGCCGAAGCCGCAGAAACAGCCAACCAAATTCTTTCCCTGGGAAAGAATTCGGGTTTCCGTGGCTTCGACATTCTCAACTTCGAACTAACACGTTCGGCCTTCCGGTATTTAGCATTCTAAACGTTCGATTTCGCAATAGGAACCCTGTAAAAATACTACTCTAGTTCATTAAGTTTTGTTAACAAATGTCGCCAAATGGGCATGGGTATTTGTCAGTGATAAATGGGTTGAGGACCCAGGCTATGAGACATACATCAGGGAACCATGCTAATGATGGGAGAGGTGCATGTGCTCATATTGGCCAGTGTGCCCCCACCATAAAGCCCATATGTCCTGAGTCAATAAGCTACTGGCCAGATAGTGAACAAATAGCTCAGCTTCATTTATCTGGCATAGCTATGGTTTTATGACCAGCTCTCCTTCAACAATCAACCAGCCAAACAAACAAAGAATTGCTACACTCGGTGTAAGTAGCAGAAACTGATGCAGTGGTTTATCAACTTTGAAATTAACTGCTTTGAAATAGCCTTTCCTTCTGATCCTGCAGCATATGACACTAGTAATTGCTCAGTTTTTCTTAGAGCTTTAGTCCTGCTCAAGTACAATCTTAGCTGTCTGTGTACATCCAAGGAATGCAGAATTCTCTTCCCTTTCTTCTGCAGATTTGGATAAAAAGTTGGCAGATGAATTGTTTGGTTAAGAGCCACAATGGAAACCACCTTAGGCATAAAAATAGGATTTGTCCTCAGAGACATCCAATCCGGGTAAAATATAAGGCTCTACAGCCATGAGGGCCTGTAGCTCTGAAACTCTTCTTGCTGAAGTAATTGCGAGTAACACAGCGGTCTTCCATGATAAGAACTTTACATCAGCGGTAGCAGCGGGTTCAAATGAGGCAGGGTGAGCTTTTCCAACACATAATTGAGGTCCCATGCAGGTAATGGCGATCTTCCAGGGGGGCTTAATTTTCTTGCTCCTCTAAGATACTGCTATAGTAAAGGATGAGAAAAGAGAGTGGTGGTTCTGTGTTGTAATGAGCTGAAATGGCAGAGGCATGGATTTTGATTGATGAGAAAGATAGGCCTTTGTCAAGCATCTCAGTTAAGTATTGTAATATCTGAGGAATATTTGGTTCTGCTGTATCAGTTCCTTGTGCTCAATTCCAAGCACAGAATCTCTTCCACTTGTCAGCATAAGATTTTCTAGTACTAGGCCTTCCGGCTTCCAAAATGACATCCATCACAGCTTTACTGAGAGGTGTTGTTTGTATGATTACATGATTAGCCATGCTGCCAGGTTTAGAGTCTGTAGTTGATTGTGCAGGATTTGACTGTTTTGCTGGGACAGTAGTTGTGGTCTTTGAGGCAAGGGCCATGCTGGGTATTGAGACAAGTTCCTTAGGATTGGGTACCAGTATTGGCGGGGCCAGTCCGGGGCAATTAATATCATCTTTTGCTTCTCTTGTCTGACTTTTAGGAGGACCTTGGGTAGAAGAGGCAGAGGAGGAAAGGCATAAACTTTCCATGCTTGTCTGTGATAAGTCCTTGCATAGAATCTTTTCAATTGATAATTCTGAGGAGAGACAAATAGATCTATGTCTGGGCTCCCCTATTCTCTGTTATCATGCTGACGACTTGTGGATTTAGTTTCCACTCGTGAGGATCCATAAGGTTTCTGCTTAAATCGTCTGCCACAGTGTTCTGTTTTCCTGGCAGGAACTGGGCTTGAAGATGTACTTGGTAGGTCAAAGCTGTGCCCCACAGTGCCATGGCTATTCTGCAAAGGGGGTATGAATGTGTGCCCCCCCCCGCTTGTTTATATACCACGACTGTGGTGTTGTCCGTCTTTATCAGTAGTTGTCCTGGATGAAGGAAGTCCTTGAACGCTGTTAGGCCATTTTGAACAGCTAGCATCTCTTTCTGGTTGATATGTAGATGCATTTGATTTGGGGCCCATATGTCCTGAATGCATCTTCCTGCCATGTGGGCCCCCCAGGCATAATCTAATGCGTCTGTTGTTAACGTTTGGCTGGCAGGGGGTAGAGTGAAGGTCCGTCCCATGCTTTGGTGACAGGCCTTTTCCCACCATAGAAACTCCTGTTGCAGGCAGGGAATGAGAGGAATCATTATTTCCAGACTACGTGAATGTTGACTCCATAAACTTTTTAGGTACCATTGAAGTTTCCTCATATGCAGTCTTGCATATGGAATTAGTAGGATGCAGGATGCCATGAAGCCCAGAGCCTGCAAAATTTGTCTTGCAGAAGACTGGGTTTTTGTTACCATCAGTTTGAAGTAGTCAGTTGCCTTTGTCTGGCGTAAGGTAAGCCATCTGGGCAGTTGTATTCAAGCTTGTACCCAGGAATGTTATCTTTTGAGCGGGCACCAGTTGTGATTTCTTTTCGTTTATTGTGTACCCTAGGCATGTTAGAAGCCTTTTCACAAATGCCAGATGTCGAAGAAGAGTGTCCTTGTTCTCTGCTTGAATGAGACAGTCGTCCAAGTAAGGATACATTTGTATACTTCTTTGTCTGCAAAATGCAATTACTGGTGCCAGGCACTTTGTAAAGACCCTGGGCACAGTAGATAAGCCAAAGGGCAGTGCAGAGAATTGGTAATGCATTAAGCCAGCCTTGAATCTGAGGTATCTTCTGCACGATTGTCTTATTGGGACATGCAGGTATGCCTCTTTTAGATCCGTCACCAGCCATGCATTCTTGCCCAGCATGGGCAGAAGCTGCTGCAAAGTCAGCATTTTGAATTTTGGAATGTCCAGGTATGTGTTCAAAATTGACAAATCCAGTATTGGCCACCAGGCCTTGCCCTTTCTGGGTACCAAGAACAGTCTTGAGTAAAAACCTTGTCCTTTTTCCTGTTCTGGTACTGGTTGAATGGCCCCCATATTCATGAGGGATGTAACCTGTTTCTGTGCCTCTGCCCATTGATTTTTGGACAGATCTGGCCAACCGTTTGCCATTGGCAGAGTGTGGAAATGGAATCTGTATCCCTGTGATACGATGTTTAGTATCCACTTGTCCTGGGTTATTAACTGCCAATTTTGAGAAAAAAGTGCTAATTTTCCCCCTAAGGGTGCTGCCAAAAGATAAGTGCTTGGTGTAGGCAGAGGGAAGTCACTGGGGCTGTTTTCTCTAGGTTTGCGCTTTATCTCCCCCTGATTTGGAGGTAGATGCACCCCATTGCTTTGACATGTATGAATCTTGCACCTGGTATCTGGAGCCCTTTGGGCATCTGGATTTGCCCCTTTGAGCTCTGTCTGACACAGGAAAGGACCAATTTTTTGTAAGCCAGTGTCTACTGAATCTAGGTGGCTGCACTTGTAAGAAGTCTTTAACAGTTTGCATAGACTTAGCTTTGTCTTCCATTTTCTTTAAAACCTCTTCTGCCTTAATACCAAACAAAGAATCATGCTGTAAAGGTGCATCTAGCAATTTAGCTTTAACATGATCAGGCAAATTTAGTTCCTTCAACCAGGCATGCCTCCTAATCACAGATCCAGTAACTGCAGCCCTGCAGGAGGCCTCTAAGGAATCAAAACCACATTGCAAAGTATGCTTTCCAACTTGCTCAGCTGCATGCAATAATTCCTGTAATTCTTTATTTTTTGCACATTCTGAAATCAACATAATTTTCTGTTTCAGCAATCCCATAACATGCTGTTGGTACTTAAGCATATGAAATTGACAGTTTAAGGCCCTGACTGCCAAGGTTGCAGATGTATAAACCCTTTTTCCCCATCTGTTTAGTGCCCTTGAATCTTTGTCAGAGGGGATAGGATTTTTTGCTGTTGAGGCCTTAACTCCCTTTGGACCCTGTGAAATAGTTTCAGGATCAGCAGCAGGGTTTCTAAATAAAAAATTATGAGAGTCAGGGACCCTGTAATATCTATCTGTCAGGCTTACTGGGAACCGGAGGTAAGGAGTCAGGGGTCAAGCTCGACTCTGAAAACACATCATCCACAACGTCTAAAAGGGGGAATGGCTAAAGGCTTGTGCTGAGGGAGGAGAAGAAAATCCCTGAGCATCTTTTTTGATTCTGAGAAGTCTTGACTCTCCCAGTGAAAATGCTCCCTCAAAGTATGCAAGGTTTCTCCAAATGAATAATCCTCAGGAGGAGATGCAGATGGAATAGACTCCTCAGCATCAGAATCCTCATAGGTAGGTATAAATAATCCCTTATCAGAAGAGGAATCAGAAGAAATAGAAACCTGATCTGAAGATTCATAATCAGTGTCTTTCCTAGGCCTCTTATCTGGAGGGCGACGGGTACCCCTGATCAAGGTAATAAGGTCTTCAGCCATTTTGTTCATCTGTTTTTAGGCATAGAGTCTTGTACACGTGGCTCAAGCTTCGTTTTTTTAGTTTTAGAAGATCTTTTTGTCTTCGGTTTTGCAGCTGTTTGATATATAAATGTTGAGGTCTGAATACACCCTCAGAAGCCGGTGCCTGCTCAGCGGCTCTGGACCCAACCGAGGGAGACACATCAGTCGGTCCAATACTTTTGAGTATCTTGCAGCATGCCGGATTCCACATGGGTGTCGGCAGAGGCCTGCAACTCAAAGGTAGCGGGCATCAGGGGCTGCGAAAATGCCTGAGTACCAGCGACTGGCTTAGGTGAAGCTTCATCGGTTTTGGATCTCGACTGCCTTTCTCTGTCCTTTTCTTTGCGTTTTTTATGTACTCCGGTAGTCGGACTGCTATCCGACGATATTTCTGGGTACTTAAATCCGTTTCCAAAATACTTAGATGCAAAAATATACCGACGCTTAATAGTGCGTTGGTTAAAGACAGCCAGGCATGTTGTGATTAGGGCCTAGGCAAGGAATAAAGTATAAATGGAAATCCTTATGAGGTATTTGCTTCCCACAAGTAATACAATTATTAACTTTTTCTGACATTGGTAAAAAGCAAGAAAAAAGTTTCCCCAACAGGGTACTTAGCTTTAGTGAAGACTTCGGTTCTGAAACTCAAACTCGAATATTTCAGTAGTCGGCAAACCGGCACTTGCGAAATGCTTCTGCTTCTGGCACCACATGGCAAGAAAGACTGAAGAAAATGGCGTCGGCTGCATGTTTTATACCCCTGACGACCTGACGTCATGGAAGAGAGGACAGCAACCGACGCAAAACCCAAGACTTTGGAATTCAGGCCGACTGAGGGCAAACTGCCAGCAGATTACCTAAATATAATGACTGCAACAGTGAAACACCAAGAACATCAGTAGTGCGAAGGACTTCCTCGGAAGCCAATGCCTGCTCAGCGGCTCCAGACCCATCCAAGGTAGAGACGACCGCAAGATCCTTAGTTGAAGAAGAGTTTTGCGGCATACCGGACTCCAAAAGGGTCTCGGTAGTGGACTGTGAATCCAAAGAAGTGAGCATCAGAGGCTGCGGAAGCGCCTCACTGAGGACCGGAGAACTGACGACTAGCTTAACGGAAGCATCCGTAGGTTTGGACCTGTGCAGTCTGTCTCTGTCTTTATCTTTACGTTTTTTCGGAAGATCTACTTCAGAAGGCTTACTGAAGCCATATCGGAATTCGAGGACTATAAGCGAAAATATCTGGGTACAATAAGGGCCTGATGACGGATAGTTCTGGCTTTGAGCAAAGCACAGAAACGAAAACGGGGAAATCATGGTCTGGGCCTAAACAAGTGACGCAGTAAGAATGAAAGTCTCGGTGTGGTATTTGCTTTCCACAGGCGAGACAACTATTAATGTTTTCTGACATATCAGTTAGTACAAGAAAAAAGGATCCCCAATGGGGTACTTAGCTTTAGAAGACTTCAACTTCAATTTGGTAGATGAAACTCAGGAAGCGGCCGACTTACACTTGTGCAAATTGCTTCTGCTTCAGGCTCCACGGCATGAAAGACTGGTGTAATGGTGTCGGCTGCCTTACTTTATACTACTGACAACCTGACTTCAGTCCTGAAGTGATAGCAACCGAAGCAGGAATACTAAGCCTCTGGTATTCGGGCCGGCCAAGGGCTACCCTGGCAGGGATAACCCAAATGTGATGACTGCAACAGTGAAACATGAACATCCACATTTCAAGAAGTGCCTGTCTACCTGTAAGGCTTCTCTAACAAAGTCCTGCACCTCCTTGTATAAAATTCTAACATGGAATCAAGTTTTGTTAACATTTTGTCATAAAATTATCCCAAATATTTTATCATATGAAACTGCCAACTTAATGCTCTCATGGCTAGGGCAGCAGACGTACAAATCTTCTTGCCAAACCTGTCCGGGAGTCTGCTCTCCTGGTTATTAAGTAATGGGTGCCAGGACAGCCCTTTGGGAATTCCCTTCAGTAATTTCAGTGGAGACTACAGAGGGAATCACTGTAGAATTTTCTGCAGAGATGCTTGTGCGTGTCAAGTACCCTATAAAATCAATCTGGTTTCCTAGGAGCAAGTGGTAAGGAATCCAGATGAAGGGCTATAACCTCAAACACGTTGTCTAGTACTATATCTACATATAGCCAATGTTCTAGGCAACGGCAAAGCTTAACAGTGCTTTGTAATGTGCCTGAGCTTGGGAGAACTGCTTACTTTCCCAGTTAAAGGCTGTCTTCATCTTCTGTACTGTGGTACTGAAATAAATGTCTTTGGGTGGGGAGGCAGACGACAGTGTCATCAGAGTCTGAATATGGATAGGTTTGTGGGTTGCAAGTGACTAGAGTAGAAGAATTCATCCCCATCTTAAGAAGATGACAAGTCTTCCATCCCTTGGAAAGCTATATCTCTAGTCCTTTTGGTTGGACCCAGGGAGACTTGAGAAGTCTGTGAATTTTCTCCAGTTTTAATGACTGCCTTGAAATCCTGTGCTATATTAACCAGGTCTTAGACTGTGGCTTGCAGCCTGGAGGCCGAGGGCAGAAGTGAAACCACAGTAGGGGTACATTTTAGTTTTACCAGTTGTTTGACAGGCGAGGCTGAGGGGATGTGGTTGACTGAGAACGACTTCAGAAGGAACATCAGTAATCAACAGACGTGAGAGGACTCCTTGTGGAACTAGTTCTTGGACATGAAAAGCTGATGCCTGTGCAGCGATGTCAGCCTCAACTGACATGCAAGCAGTGGTGGTAGTTGTAGGAAGGCAAGGGACTGTGGCAGCCTCCCAAGGGATTGTACCAGAGGGTTCCGGCCTAGCAGCCACTGGTCCCTGGGGGCTGCAAAGTCACCTCAAAGTCCTTGGTCGACTTAGGGAAAGGCACAATCAATTTTTTTCTATCTTTTCACTTTTTTTGGGAAAACAGCGGTGCTCGTCAGTGAGGCAGTGGAACCTGCAGAAGAGTGGGGTTGCGACACTACCAACGAAGCTGACAAGGATTCCATATGTGCAGCAAGTACCTTGGCCCTACATTCAAGAGTTTTTGCACAGACTTTAGCACCATCAGAACAGTTATAGACATTGTGTTCAGGCCTCAAGCAAAACAAGTGAAAATCTTTATGCAAGATTTGGTTCCCACAGGACAAACTTCAATTAACTTTCTGAACATTAACTAGAGAAGAAATTTCCCCCAATGGGGTACCTATCTGTCTGGAAGCGGAGGAAAGTACAGTTTTGTACCTACCATAAATGTAGATGTCCGATAGGAATGCATCTGCAGTCCTTACAAATGGGTTGTCCTGTCGTCAGGCAGCCCTTCGGTCGGCCGGATTCCAAAGTCTGGGTCTGGCTTCGGCTGGTGTCGCGCTTCACCCGACGTCATAGCTGCAGTTTTTCGGGTATAAAGGCATCAGCCGATGCCATTTTCCTCAGTGTTTCTTGCCCCAGATGCCAGGTGCCCTCCTGGATGGCTACATTTGGATAAATGCCAATGTTTCCAAATAGTAGAGAGCAAACACATAAAATAAGCATGTATGTACATATATACAAACAAATACACCATAATAGATCCCCCCCAAGCTACCTGAAGGATGGCAAATACCCTAGGAGTACCACAGAGGGGAAGGTGGGTGGGTAATCCTGACTGCAGATGCATTCCTATCGGACATCTACATTTATGGTAGGTACAAAACTGTACTATGTCCTTCAAGGATGCATCTGCAGTCCTTACAAATGGGTAGAATACCATAGCTAAACAAGGGGAGGAGGAAAAGGAGAGATTATGGTGTAGTTAGGATCCCTTGCAAAACAGCAGTGGCAAAACCTGCTCGGGATCTAGAGTATAAAGGTAAATTGTAATGCTTGGCAAATGTATGCACGGAGGTCCAAGTAGCAGCCTCTATAATGTCCTTGGTAGCCACTCCTCGTAAGAAAGCTGTGGTAGTGGCTGTAGCCCTTGTGGAGTGAGGCCTGATGTTCTCTGGAGTTTTCTTTCCATGGTAGGAGTAACAAAATCTAATGCAATTTCCTATCCATTTGGAGATTGTCTGTTTTGAAATTGGTTTTCCTTCCTTTCCTGTTGCATATGCTACCAGAAGCTGGTCAGTTATTCTATTGGACTTGGTCCTGTCCAGGTAGTAGCGTAATTGTCTATGTACATCCAAGGTATGCAACAGTCTTTCTCCCCTGTTCTGTGGGTTGGGGAAGAATGTAGGTAGGTGGATAGCCTGATTTAAAGACACTCTGGATACCACCTTAGGCATAAATGTAGGATTTGTTCTCATGGACACTATCTTGATGGAAGATCAGGAAGGGTTGCACTGCCATTAATGCCTGTAGTTCAGAGACCCTTCTTGCTGAGGTGATTGCCAGCAGGAAAGCAGTCTTCCAGGATAAGTATTGTAATTCTGCTGTTGCTGCTGGTTCAAAGGGGAGTGTCAACTTTTCTAGCACAAAGTTAAAGTCCCATGCTGGCAATGGTGGTTTCCTGGGAGGTTTTACATTTTTAATTCCTCTCAGAAACTGCCTGAGCAGAGGATGTGAGAAGACAGGAGGATCCAAGCTGTATTCTGCTGAAACAGCTGATGCATGTATCTTGATGGAAGAATAGGACAGGCCTGTATGGAAGAGCTCTGCCAAGTACTCCAGGATGTTGGCTATGTTTACCAGTGCCACATCTTCTCCCTTTGCAGTACTCCAAATGAGATATCTTTTCCATTTTGCTGCATAATTCTTTCTTGTTGAAGGTCTGCGAGCCTCAAGGATTATGTCTTTAACCCTTTGGGATAAATTTGGGTTAATTGTTCTTATGTAATGTTCCAGGCAGTTAGCTGCAGAGTTTTCAGGTTTGGATGCAGGATGTTGTAGTTGTTCTGTGTTAACAGCAATGGGATCAGGGGTAGTGTCCATATTTGTTCCCGGGACATGCTCCTCAGTAATGGGTACCAATGTTGCCTTGGCCAGTCTGGAGCTATCAGAATGATCCTTGGACGTTCCTCTTTGATCTTCGAAAGCACCTTGTGCATCAAAGGAAGTGGTGGGAATGCGTATGCTGTCAGGTTTTTCCAACTGAAAGATAGGGAGTCCACCTTCCAAGCAAGTGGGTGGTACGTCCTTGTGCAGAATTTCTTTAGCTGGTGATTGAGTGGGGATGCAAATAAGTCTATTTGTGGTAATCCCCATTTTCTTATGATGGCTTTGAAGATGTCCGGATGCAGCATCCATTCGTGGGCATCCGTGGTAGTTCTGCTTAATATGTCTGCTAGAATGTTTTCTTTTCCCGGTACAAAAATTGCTTGTAACTGAATGTTGTAGCTCAGAGCCACATCCCATAGGTCCAGTACCAGCCGGCATAGAGGGTATGAATGTGTGCCTCCCTGTTTGTTGATGTACCACATAACTGTGGTGTTGTCTGTCCTTATCATTAACTGACCTTCTTGGAGAAATGGTCTGAATGACTGGATTGCCAATTTTACTGCCAGCATTTCCTTTAGATTTATGTGCAGGCGCAGCTGGTCTTGAGTCCATAAGCCTTGTATGCACTTGTCCAGCATGTGTGCCCCCCAACCGAGGTCTGAGGCGTCTGTCGTGATGGTTTGGCTTGGTTGACTGTTGCAGAAGGGCAATCCTGTGTTTGATTGACAGGCCTGAGCCCACCATAGGAACTCTTGCTTCAGGGCATGGGATTATTGGAATTTTGGTTTCTAGGCTGTGCTTGTGTTGAGACCACAAATTCTTTAGGTACCACTGTAGCTTTCTCATATGCAGTCTGGCATGAGGGACCAGAATTATGCAGGATGCCATGAAGCCTAGGGCTTGCAGTACTTTTCTTGCAGTTAGATGGTTCTGCTTTGTTAATGCCAAGAAGTAGAGAGGTAGTTGCTCTTTCTTTTCTGCAGTTAGGAATGCCATTTGTTTTGATGTGTCCAGCTCTGCACCCAGAAAGGTTATTCTTTGGGATGGAATCAGCCTTGACTTTTTTATATTGACTGTATATCCCAGGGCTTGCAGCAGGTAAATGACTCTTTGTAAGTCTTCTGTTAGCTTGCTTTTGTTGTCCGCTTGTATCAGGCAGTCGTCCAGGTAGGGGTAAATTTGGATTCCCTGAAGTCTGCAATGAGCAATTACTGATGCCAGGCATTTCGTGAACACTCTGGGCGCAGTAGATAAGCCAAAGAGCAATGCTGAGAATTGATCATGCTCTGATCCTGCAAGAAATCTGAGGTATCTTCTGCAATTTGGTCGTATGGGGACGTGCAGGTATGCCTCCTTGAGATCTAGAGTTACCAGCCAAGACTCCTTGCCCAGCATGGGAAGAAGCTGCTGTAGGGTCAGCATTTTGAATTTTGGAACAAAGATGAATGTGTTTAAAGCGGACAGGTCGAGAATAGGCCTCCATTTGCTCTCTTTTCTTGGTACCAGGAAGAGTCTGGAGTAAAATCCCTTTCCTTGTTCCATAGATGGTACCTTTTCCACAGCTCTCATTCTTAATTATTGAGATATTTGCTTTAGAGCTTCTGCCCTTTGAGTAGGTGGTAGGTTTGGCATTCCTCTCTTTCCTGGTAGAGTATGGAAATGGAACCTGTAACCTTGGTCTATAGTTTGCAAAATCCATTTTTCCCTTGTGATGCAATGCCAGTTCTTTTAAAATAAGGTTAGCCTTCCGCCTAAGGGTGCTTCCAGTTGTTCCCTGGTAGGCGGTGCCACAGCCAAGTCACTGTGATTGTGTTGTTGTAGTGGTGGTGGCTGCGTCTGTGCCTCGCTGGTTGTTACCCTGCCACTGGCGTCCCCTGTAGGCACCCCTGGATTGGTCTCTGCCTCTTGAACGCCTATTCCTGCCTCTCTGTGTCTTAGAGGAGCCTGGAAAGGACCAATTCTTGGAGGGCCAGTTCCTGCTAAACCTTGGAGGTTGAACCTGTAAGAAATCTTTCACTGTTTGTACAGATTTCGCCTTCTCTTCCATCTTTTTCAGTACCTGCTGTGCAGGAGAACCAAATAAATTGACCTTGTCCATGGGTGCATCTAAAAGCTTTGATTTGACATGGTCTGGTAATGCCTGCTCTTTCAACCATGCATGTCTCCTGATAACTGTGCCAGTCATGGCTGAGCCTCCAGTGCATCATAGCCACATTTTAAAGAATGGTTACTAACCTGCTGTATGTTATGTACCATTTCCTGAACATATTTCTTATCTAAAGATTCTTCAGAGGACAGCTTTTTAGTTAAGTGGTCTAGCATAAACTCTTGATATTGAATCACATGAAATTGACAGTTCAAAGCTCTAGCTGACAGAGTAGCAGAAGTGTAAACTTTTTTACCCCATCTCTCTAAGGACCTGGATTCCCTTTCAGAGGGGAGGGGGTTTTTAGCAGATGTAGTTGCTACAGCCTTAGGGCCCTGGGAGATAGTCTCTGGATCTGCAAAAGGAGCCTTGTATAAATGGTGATGAGTGTCCGGGACCCTGTAGAACCTATCGGGCTTAGCAGGGGCCGGAGGTAATGAATCAGGAACAGTGCAAACATCATTAAATGCATCATCTACAACAGAAAGAACTGGAGGTATAGCTGAAGGCCTATGCTGTGGCAAATGAAGAAAGGTTCTAAGACTTTTTCTGGAGTCTGAGAAATCTTGGCCCTGCCACTGAAATTGTTCCCTCATAGCATGCAAGGTTTGCCCAAAGGAAAATTCCTCAGGTGGAGAGGCTGAAGGTATGGACTCTTCAGCATCAGAGTCTTCGTAAGGGGAATAAGGAGCCTCAGGAGGGTCTGTATGTTCTGAGGAATCATCTGTGGATACTGGCTCTGGGGGCTCTGCTCTAGGCCTCTTCTCTGGAGGAGGATGAGAGGTCCTGTCAGGATGAGGCTGGGATCCACGAATTAAAGAAATGAGATCCTCTGCCAAAGAAAGCATATGGGAACTGGTGCTGGGCCTGTGTGAGGGGGGCTTGACAGGCACAGTTTTTGAAGCTTTAGCTGCTTTAGCCCTGGCAAAGGCCTTAATAGACATGGCTGCAGGAGGCCTAGCAGCTCCACGTGCAGGGGTTGAAATATCCAAGGGAATAGTGTCTGATAATTCCTGAGAAACCGCAACTGCAGGTTGGATTTCAGAAGCCGATTCCACCAGGTTAGAAGAGGCCTCGGTAGAAGGCATGTTTTCGGCTGGGGGAAGAACCGCTTGCTTGGTTTCAGCCGAAACCGACACTCGTGGTTGGCTTAACCGCGGTTTCGGCCGAAACCGCGGACCGCGAGTGTCGGTCCTTTTCCCTGCGTTTTTTGGTTATTTGTGAAGTCGGAGGATCCGACGGCATGATATAAGCAAAATCAGAGCCGAAAAACTGCTCTGCAAATTCCGATCGACGTCTAAGCGTCCGTCGGTTAAAAGAAGCACAGGCTAGACAAGCTGCTACGTCGTGGTCTGGGCCTAAACAAGGTAAGCAGTAAGAGTGGAAATCTTTATGAGGTATTTGTTTCCCACAAGTTAAACAGTTATTCACTTTTTCTGACATCGGCTGAGGCAAGAAAGAGTCCCCAACGGGGTACTTAGCTTTTAGAAGTCCTCAAGTAGTATTCGGTAGTAGTAATCTCTGGTTCTGACCGACCGGCACTTGCGAACAGCTTCTGCTTCGGCGCCACGGCAAGAAAGACTGAGGAAAATGGCATCGGCTGATGCCTTTATACCCGAAAAACTGCAGCTATGACGTCGGGTGAAGCGCGACACCAGCCGAAGCCAGACCCAGACTTTGGAATCCAGCCGACCGAAGGGCTGCCTGACGACAGGACAACCCATTTGTAAGGACTGCAGATGCATCCTTGAAGGACATCTCCAGAAACACAAAATGACTGATGGACTGCGAGCATGGATCCACTTAACAAGCTCAAAGTTTCAAAACTTTGAACTGCAAATGGTTGAGACCATAAGATCAAAGTTCTGAAACTTCGAAAATGTAATAACTCTCCCCCCACATTTTGTACAGGGCAAGCCCTCCTGCACCACCCACACCATTTGCTAAATAAAAACATCATTTCTGACATCACACTGCAGTGAGGAAAATGGTAAAGTTCCCATTCCTTGCAGTATGGCGGATCTCCATTCAAAATGTTTGAAGTTTCAAATCTTCGATCTTATGGTCTCGACCATTTGCAGTTTGAAGTTTTAAAACTTCGAGCTTGTTAAGGGAACCCAGGGGCATACAACACACACATGAAGTGCATCAGACTGCATGGCTAGAAAGAATTGAAGATGGCACCAGATGCCCTTTTTGTACCCAGACGTCTCATAAAAAGTCTGTCAGCTTGTGATGAAACTAAGACTCTGGAAATCGGGCCAATCAAAAGCTTCTGCACAGCAGGAAGTTCCAAGGGTTAGTACTGCAAACACTGACTACGAAGATCAACATTCACAGAATCAGACAGACTCATGTCAATTATATCACCCAGGGGAAGAGGCACTTAGTCCAGTTAAGCAGTGCAGCATTCCCCACTCCTTCCTCCAAGCCAGACAAGAATGATTTTCCCTTGCCTACAGAAGACATGAGTAACCCCAAGTCCATGGTGACTGTAGAGACTACACCAGAAGAAATCATGGATGATGAGATGTATGAGAAACCTGAAATGGTCACTGTAAGGCCAACTATCTGTGACTGAAGCAAGGAAGTAGCCTGGTGAACAAACAAAGGCAATCAAGAAAATATTTTTCTTATGTCTGGGGGTGGAAGAAATTAAGAACCAGTAGTTGTACAACTGTTAAGCCAAGAAACAAGCATGTAATTAAAGCAAGCAATGTCAGGAAAGCAACAGTCAGCAAAAGGTAAGTATTAAAGTAGTGTTTTCACAAACATTACACAGTGATGAATGCAAAAACCCTTGCGACAGTCCCTAAAAACTATCAATAAAAAGTTGAGCAAATTTGCTGAAACAAAAGTTTATACTAAAAACAGTAAAAAAAAAAAAAAAAAAAAAAGACTTCAACCGACAGAAATGCCCTGTGATAGTCCCAAAAACAGTAAAACAAGCAAAAAAACAAACAGCTTCTTAATAAAAGTACTGTTTTAGTCAAAAAAAATATGTGGAAGTTTTTTTCTCTCCAAAGGGAATTTATATGCCCAGCTATGGAGAAACACAAGCTGACCATTAATCCTTAAAGGCCTGCAAGAGAAACACTGTTACAGCAGGAAAGATGAGAGGGGATCTGGTGCTAAGACTGCCATTTTTCTCAATGCTCTGTTTGAGTTTCCAGTGGTCTGGGTATATGAAAGGTGCCCTTTTAGCCTTTAGAAGCTGGCTGATCTTGCATCTCAGGCAGGGTATGATTAGTACAGCTTAAGCTAATGCAGCAGTTATTTAATTATGAACATCTGGGCCTGTACCAAATGATCTATGCAGACTGTCAAGTCTAAGTGCATCCTCTTCTGAGAGATACCTGAGCTCTAAAGATAACGGGTCTGTATTAGATTACCAAAAGTTTTTTTTTCAGTTAACACCCAAGCATCGACCTCTATTCAGCAAAACTCTCTTCTGCAATTCGTTCTATTTACCAAGGACAAGGAAATACCTGCCCTGCCGCACAACAGACCAACATCTAACTAAATCAAACTCACTCAAGTGGGGGGCTTTGCCCCCCCCCACACACACACACCCTCCATTACTATATATATAAACTTCAATATCGCACTACAGTGGAGAAAAGGGCAAAGTTGTGTAGTTGACTAGCTACGTTGCCGTTTGTAAATTCAGTAATTTGCACTGAATAGGGGCCAATGATCAGGTGCTCACTGAAAAAACTTTCGGCAAACTAATATAAACCCAAAGATAACTGTTTATTATCAAATCAAGAACATACAATTTTTTTGTGATGGTCCTTCAGCACATGGCTAATATACAGACCCCCCCTCCCCCGACACACACAGAGTCCTGGACTGGCTTAGCAAAATCATCTTCCAGAGTGACCCACATGACACCAACTGGGGGATGGAATCTATAAAGCAAATCCTGGGGAGACAGACTAGGATTAGAAAAGAGAAAAATGCTAAGTTGTTCACAGAGGACCTCTATCACAGTAAGAGCTTATTTATTTTTCAAAAGATCATTCACCAGGTCATTTGAAAGCTGGTTGAAAATAAGTTTGTCCAATAACTGAGGACCCAGGATAGACTACATAAGTTAAGCTACACCATCCTGCAGAGGTACACGTTTAATCTGCCACCCTAGCCTTAAAACAAGAGAATTACAGTGAGACATCTGTCAGGATAATGTAAAAGTAAACGAAAAATTCTTATACAGTTCATACTCAAGAACTTAGGGTCATGAAGGGTTAAAAGCTTTTCCTGTTATCAAATCAACAACGGAGGATTAGAACCATGATAGGCAAGACAAAACAAGCAACTGTTCATAGATTCAAGACGGATGAGAAAATGCCCTCAGTCATAATCTTGAATACTTCAGACCTTTATATACCCCCATCAGACTTTGAAAGCAGAGAAATCCTATGGCCTTTTAAGCCCTGTACTGCTTAAAGGAGAATTTAAGCATCTATCCAAGGAAGCCTGTTTAGTATGTCACTAAACTCACCCAGGGACTCAAAAGGATCATTACTTTTCATAGTAGCCAAAGGAGCAGAATCCAAATGCAGCCAGACTGCATAACAAGGCATTCTTGATAAAAGGCACAATACAGATGACCAAGGCTCCTTTCTCCAGGCACTTAAGTCACTTTGGGGAAGAAGGAATAAGGACCACCATAAGTCAGTCCATGGAAATCTTCATAAGCCTTAACGCTTTCTCTGCAAGACATAATAATATGGATGATAGCTCTGTATGTATTTGGGGGGGAGGGGGTCATCACCTCAAACCTCTCTTAGAGATGAACACCTCTAAATTCACTGGCTCAACATAGGAAATCAAGGAAGGAAATGTCCTGCCTTAATACAAGCTCCAGTGCTCATGCATGAGCAACATGTAGAAAGACCAAGAATGTAACAGATGTTCACCATGAGCTGGACAACAGAGAACCAGTCTTTCATGGTTTACCTGGTGAAGACAGCAAAAAGAATTGAGAAGCCCTATATATGTCCTGGTGCTATCATCAGGTCATATTCTCTAAAGATGTGCTCCCACTCTAACATGGAGAAGTTCAACCACACTTTGAGCAACTCCACCTCCTGACTGACTAAAAATGAAGATCTGGTGGACACTTCTCAGTTTAGGTCTTTAAGCCCTGATGGAACCTGCGGAGGAAGTGAGATGAGGAGTGTCCTTGGTCACAAGTGCAGTTACTAAACTATATCTCAGTGATTCAAGAGGTCACTCTTTAGTATCAGGATGATCTTTAACATGCTCAGGTCAATAACCAGTTAAGGTCAGTGCCTACACCTCTATATACACACACTTCTAACATTTGTAGCCGAGAGATGCATGCTCTCCATCTTTCTAATATCCCCTGAGGTGAAACAGTACCAGCTCAAGTCTCTACCCTTCAAAGGTAAGGCTGCAGTACTTATTTCTTTCCTCTCTCAATGCCTTCTGATAACCTGGTCAATGACTGCGACTCTGTCCATCCATTCCCTAATGAGCGAGATCCAATCACACTGCAGTCCACTATTCAGAGAGCTATCACCGGATTTGTTAATGTTTGCCCCAACATCCCTGATGTTCCACGTAAGCGCTCGGGACAGTGACATACAATAAGAATTATGTGGAGCCATTGTCTGCTGCTGCAAGTTACACACACAGTCCTGAAGCACCGCCTCTCCTTTCAAGTAGATGGCTCCAGTTAAATCTCCCACTCTACACCAGATGCTCATCGATGGGAGATGTGCACCTCAAACTCCTTCCACTCAGGAGAAGCTAGAGAGCCATACCCCCCTCACTCCTCCAGCATCTGGGACACTAACAAAACCTGGGGTCAGCTGAGCTGCAATCAAGCCTCTAGATCTGTACACTACAAAGCCAGGCCACAATATTGATAATTTACTGAAGCCTGCCACCCCCCCCACTGGCCATCTGACTACGCTCTAGCAGGAACCTATAACTACTTGAAGGATCCTTCCTCTGATTTCACTATGGGCACTTGAAACATCCTAGAACTACTTGAAGGATCCTTCCTCTGATTCCACTATGGGCACTTTCAGACAGCTTCTTTTAGTGTGGTAACAAGACAAACAGTACAGTTGTGTACACTTACCATAAATGTAGATGTCCGAGTGTATTCACTGTTGCAGTCATTACATCTGGGTAATCCTGCTGGCAGGTTGTGCTCAGTCGGCTTGAATTCCAAAGTCTTGGGTCCTGCGTCGGCTGCTGTCACCCCTTCCCTGACGTCAGGTCGTCAAGGGTATAAATGATGCGGCCGACGCCATTTTATTTAGTTTTTCCTGCACCAGATGTCAGGTGCCCCTAAAAGGGTAGCTAAAACACACATGCACCAATGTAAACTTTGCCTTCATCTACAAGCAAATACACCACAAAGGTTGTATAGATAAGGAAGGAAAGATGGGTTCCATCAGAAGAAAGGGGGATGGCGGGTGGGTAACCTGGACTGCAACAGGGAATACACTCAAACATCTACATTTATGGTAAGTATACACAACTGTACTATGTTCTTCGTGTTTCACTGTTGCAGTCATTACATTTGGGTAGAGTCCCAAAGCAAAGGTTGGGAGGCTGGAGCTAAACAGCATTAGGAGCAGCTATGAGGCCCTGCAGAAAGTACAGTTTTGTACCTACCATAAATGTAGATGTTAGAGTGTTCACACTGCTGCAGTCATCACACTTGGGTTATCTGCCGTCAGGCGGTCCCACAGTTGGCCCGAGTTCCAAAGTCTTGGTCCGGCGTCAGTTGATATCGCTTCTTCCCTGACGTCAGTGCGACAGGAGTATAAAAGAGGCAGCCGACGCCATTTTCTTCAGTTTTTCTTGCCCCAGATGTCAGGTTCCCCCAAATAGGAAGGCAATACATAATCCTAAGTAAATTACATAAGTAGAAAACAATAGCTACAGCTGTAAGCAAATACACCATATAGAAATACATCTTAGAGATTGTATAAACAGGGAGCTATAGATAAAACCCAGGTAAAAAGAGGGGAAGGTGGGAGGGTAACCTGGACTGCAGCAGTGTGAACACTAACATCTACATTTATGGTAGGTACAAAACTGTACTATGTTCATCGTGTTATACTACTGCAGTCATCACACTTGGGTTGAATCCCAAAGCTAAGGCTGGGCGGTTGGTACTAAACAGGGTTTGGAGAAGCTAGTAGGCCCTGCAAAACTGCAGTGGCAAAGCCAGCTCTGGTTTTTGAGTATAGAGGTAAGTGGTAGTACTTGGTGAAGGTGTGCACTGAACTCCAAGTTGCAGCTTCCAAAATATCCTTGGTTGGTACCCCTCTGAGGAAGGCTGCTGATGTTGCTGTAGCCCTGGTGGAATGAGGCCTAATGTTACCAGGTACAGGTTTCCCATGGTGTGTGTAGCAGAAACGGATACAATGTCCTATCCATTTTGAAATGGTCTGTTTTGATGTAGGCTTTCCTTGAGATCCTGCAGCATGGGATACAAAGAGCTGATCAGATTTTCTGAAAACCTTTGTTTTATCCAAGTAGAAACAAAATTGCCTGTGAATGTCCAAAGAGTGTAGGAGCCTTTCCCCTTTATTCTGGGGGTTTGGATAAAAGGTGGGTAAATGAATGGTTTGGATTAGAGCCACACTGGATACTACCTTTGGCATAAAGGAAGTGTTAGTCCATAAAAAGACTCTGTCTTGATGAAAAATGATGAAAGGCTCCACTGCCATTAGGGCCTGTAGCTCTGAGACTCTTCGTGCTGACGTTATAGCTAGCAGCAGGGCAGTTTTCCATGATAGGAATTGTAAATCAGCTGAAAAAGCTGGCTTGAAGGGCAGTAGTGTAAGTTTTTCCAAAACAAAATTGAGGTCCCAAGTTGGTGTTGGTGCTCTTCGGGCGGTCTTATGTTCTTAGCCCCTCTGAGGTACTGTCTTAATAAAGGATGTGAAAAAACAGGAGGATCCGTGTTGTAATGAGCTGAAATAGCTGAAGCGTGGATCTTCATAGATGAAAAGGAAAGGCCTTTGTGCAACATCTCTGTTAAATATTGCAGAATTTAAGGAATATTTGGGACAAGAGGATTTTGGCCTTTAGCCTGGTTCCAGGTGCAGAATCTTTTCCATTTGTCTGAGGAGGTTTTCCTGGTGCTAGGTCTCCTGGCCTCCAGAATGACATCCATAACAGCTGTAGAGAGAAGTGTTGACTGGTTGTTTAGATAATCTGCCATGCAGCCAGATTTAAAGTCTTGAGCTGGCTGTGTAGAATCTGATTGTTTTTCTGAGTCAGCAGGTGAGGAATTTGAGGTAAAATCCATGGTGGGCCTTGAGCCATGTTCCTTAATACTGGATACCAGTGTTGGCGTGGCCAGTCTGGAGCAATGAGTATCATTTGTGGCCTCTCTAATCTGGCTTTTAGCAGCACCTTTGCCAGAAGAGGCAGTGGAGGAAAGGCATACACTGTTAGTGATTTCCAAATGAATGAGAGGGCGTCCACTTTCCAAGCTAGTGTGTGGTATGTCCGTCTGCAAAACTTTCACAGTTGGTAGTTTTGGGAGGAGGCAAACAGATCTATGTCTGGGCTCCCCCATTTTTGAGTTATCATTGTGAATACTTGTGGGTCTAGTTTCCACTCATGAGGATCCATGATATCTCTGCTTAGTTTGTCTGCCAATGTATTTTTCTTTCCTGGCAGGAATTGTGCTTGTAGTTGAACTTGGCAGGTCAGTGCTGTGCTCCACAAGGTCATTGTTTTCCTGCACATGGGGTAGGAATGTGTGCCCCCTTGTTTGTTTATGTATCACATCACTGTGGTGTTGTCCGTCTTTATTAGAAGTTGTCCTGGATGTAGGAGGTCCTTGAAAGCTGTTAGGGCATTTTGTACAGCTAGCATCGGTTTTTGATTGATGTGGAGATGCATTTGATCTGCAGACCATTTGCCCTGAATACACTGTCCTGCCATGTGTGCTCCCCAGGCGTAATCCGATGCATCTGTTGTCACTGTTTGCCTGGCTGTGGGCAAGGTGAAAGGCTGACCCTTGTTGAGGTGACATGCCTGAGCCCACCATAGAAACTCCCGTTGAAGGCAGGGAATTAGTGGTATTATTGTTTCCAAGCTGTGGCTGTGTTGAGTCCATACGCTTTTCAGGTACCATTGTAATTTCCTCATATGCAGTTTGGCATATGGTATTAGTAGTATGTAAGATGCCATGAATCCCAAGGCCTGCAGAATTTTTCTTGCAGAGAGTTGGGTCTTTGTTGCCATCATTTTGAAGTATTGAGTTAGTTGTCCTTGCTTGTCTGGCGTGAGATAAGCCATCTGGGCCGTTGTATTTAAGCTGACACCCAGGAATATTGTCTTGTGAGGGCACTAGTTTTGACTTCTTTTTGTTTACTGTGTACCCTAGGCAACTTAGTAGGTTTTTTTACAAACGCCAGATGTTTTAAAAGAATGTCCTTGCTGTCTGCTTGAATAAGGCAGTCGTCCAGGTATGGATATATTTGGATTCCTCTTTGTCTGCAGTATGCAATTACTGATGCCAGGCATTTTGTGAAGACCCTGGACGCAGTAGATAAGACAAAGGGCAGTGCAGAGAATTGGTAATGAGTTGTACCTGCTATAAGTCGGAGGTATCTTCTGCAATTTTGTCTGATAGGGACATGCAGGCATGCCTCCTTGAGGTCCAATGTTACTAGCCAAGACTTCTTGTCCAGCATGGGAAGAAGTTGCTGTAGTGTGAGCATCTTGAATTTGGGTACTTCCAGGTATGTGTTTAGAATTGAAAGGTCCAGAATGGGTCTCCATGCTTTGTCCTTTCGGGGAACCAGAAAGAGTCTTGAGTAAAATCCTTGTCCTTGCTTCAAGGGAGCTGCCAAGAGTGATTTGCTTGGCAGTCTGAGGGGCAAGTCATTGCGATTGTCTTCTGATAGTTTGAGACCTGTCTTCTCCTCCTTTCTGGATTGTGGCACCCCATTGTCGTGGCTTGTAAGAGCCTTGTGGCTGACCTCTGCCCCTTGGGTGTCTGTATTTGCCCCTCTGAGGTCTGTCAGAAGTTGGAAAGGACCAGTTTTTGGTTGGCCAATTTCTGCTGAAACGAGGGGGCTGTAAAAAATCCTTGACCGTCTGCATAGATTTTGCCTTATCCTCCATTTTCTTTAAAACCTCTTCTGCTTTCACACCAAATAAAACATCCTGCTGTAAGGGTGCATCCAATAACTTTGCTTTAACATGATCAGGTAAAGTTTGTTCTTTTAACCAAGCATGCCTACGAATGACAGACCCTGTTACAGCTGCTCTGCAAGAAGCTTCCAATTAATCAAATCCACATTGCAAAGTATGTTTTCCCACTTGTTCTGCTGCATGCAACAAATCTTGCATTTCCTTGTAATCAGGCTGCTCTGTATGTGTGCTCATTTTTTAAATGAGACATCAAATATTGTTGATATTTCAGCATGTGAAACTGGCACTTTAAGGCCCTCATAGCTAGAGTAGCTGAGGTATATACTTTCTTTCCCCATCTGTCTAGTGCTCTAGAACCCTTTCAGACGGTACAGGATTTTTAGCAATACAGGCCGTAACCCCTTTGGGACCCTGGGAAATCGTTTCTGGGTCAGCAACAGGGCTTTTATATAGGAATTTATGTGAGTCAGGGACTTTGTAGTATCTGTCTGGTTTGGCTGGTGCAGGAGGTAGTGAATCTGGGTTAAGGCTAGATTCTGAATAAACATCATCCACAATGTCTAACACAAGTGGAATAGCAAGGGGTCTGTGCTGGGGTAGTAAGAGGAACTCTTGGACCCTTTTCTTAGAATCAGAGTAATCCTGGCCTTCCCAGTGGAAATGTTCCCTCAAGGTATGTAAAGTTTCCCCAAAAGAGTAGTCTTCTGGGGGAGATGCTGAAGGAATAGACTCTTCAGCATCAGAGTCTTCATAAGGGGGAAAAGAGTACTCCTGTTCCTCAGAAGAATCTGAGGTAATGGAAACCTGGTCAGAGGAAGCGTAGTCCTCCTCCTGTCTAGGCCTTTTGTCAGGTGGGGGATGGGAACCCCTGATTAGGGTAATTAAGTTTTCGGCCATCTTAAGCATCTGTTTCTTAGGCATGGGGCCTTGCACTGGAGACTGCTGTACAGGCTTCCTTACTTTTAATGGAGTTTTCAGTTTTGCAAAGGATTTAATAGTAAGTGCAGTCGGTCTGAAGATACCTTCAGCAACTGACGGCCTTTCACCTGCACCGGGATCCCCATCAGCCATGGAGTCGGTAGGGCCTAAAGATAAAGGCTCTGGAGGGCCCGCAATCTCTGCTTGGGAGTCGGATGCAGGCTGGGGTTCAAAATCAGTGGTCGTCAGGGGCTGCGTAGGCGCCTCACTGAAAACCGGAGAACCGGCGACTGGCCTAGCAGAGGCCTCTGTGTCTGGTTTGGGTCTCGGCTGCCTGTCCTTATCTTTGCACTTTTTATGCATCCTGGTCGTCGGTTGCTCCGACGGCATGGTATAATTAAATTTTCTACCAAAATAATGTTGGGCGAAATTAATCCGACGTTTAATAGTTTGTTTGTTAAACCTAGCACAAAACTGACAACCTGTGACATCGTGGTCTGGGCCTAGGCAAGGGATACAATAAGAATGAAAATCCTTATGAAGTACTTGCTTCCCACAAGAAATGCAATTATTAACTTTTTCTGACATCTCTCTCTTTTTCTTTGCGTTTTTTATGAACTCCGGTAGTCGGATGGCTATCAGACGACATTTTTGGATAATTGAACAGGCGGCCAAAGTAGTTTAAAGCAAAATCATACCGACGCTCAATAGTGCATTGGTTAAATCTAGCACAAAACCGACAACCAGGCACGTTGTGATCAGGGCCTAGGCAAGGAATACAGTAAGAATGAAAATCCTTATGAGGTATTTGCTTACCACAAGAAATACAGTTATTAACTTTTTCTGACATCGGTCTGGAGCAAGAAAAAAGTTTCTCCAACGGGGTACTTAGCTTTATTGAAGACTTTGGAGCTGAAACTCGAACCCGAAAATCTCAGGAGTCGGCCGACCGACACTTGCGAACTGCTTCTGCTTCGGGCACCGCGTGGCAAGAAAGACCAACGAAAATGGTGTTAGCCGCATCTTTTATACCCCTGACGACCTGACGTCAGGGAAGGGGTGACAGCAGCCGACGCAGGACCCAAGACTTTGGAATTCAGGCCGACTGAGGACAACCTGCCAGCAGGATTACCCAAATGTAATGACTGCAACAGTGAAACACGAAGAACATCAATTGTTCTTCCATTCCAGGTATGTGGGTGGTCAGGTTTAGTCACTAGGTCTTTTGGTAGTGCTTCATCAAAACATACGAGTACCTATTACTTTGCACATCAGTTAATGCTAGAACAAGCACTTTGAAGGCTTGAGCATTTTAAGCACTGAACGTGAGAAGTTTTCATGTTACAAATCAGGATCAAGATCTGAAACATCAAAATGGCAGAAAAGAACGGCTCATGAGGTTAGGCATGGTCAAGGGCATTGGGGTTATAAGCAGGTGTAGGGCACTGAAAAGTCAAGCCGCAACCACAGAAGCACCAATAACAGGATCCAACATTAGCTTGCAGTTCTCCAAGGAGCAGGACACAGGAAAGAATGAGAGAACACTACTCTACAGTGGTCAATTTTTATTTCCCTTTTGAAGGTCCTCATCCAGACATCTGGTACTAGTAAAACCAATTAAAAATCATTCAAGGATGAAACATCAGGAACCATCTGCTTAAGCTCATCTTTAAAAAAACGAGAGCCTAAACTACACCATCCTATACAGAGACATTCTAAGAGTGTTTTGTCCTTACTAAAGTATCAATGAAGTCAAAATTAAACTGGGGTATGTGGAAGCGGATCTAATTTCATATGTCAAATCACCAAATGATAGCATTTCACTTGATCAAGGTGAAAAACCCAAATCTGCAAATACTTGAAAGTGCAAATGATCGTATTTCACATTGTCCAACACAATGACTACTGATGGCTAGCTGTGTATGTAGTGTACTATATCCCTTTAAAGGCATTTAATGGTGGTGGAACTACCTAAAACTGGAATACAATTTTTATTTTATTTTATTTATTTATTTAACATTTGTTGACCGGGAATGTCCGACTAGGTTCCACAGAGCCTGTTTTCAGCGGAGGCCCGGGGAGAAATGCTCCAGATGCATGTCTTTGGAATGTGGGAGGAAACCGGAGTACCCGGAGGAAACCCACGCGAACACAGGGAGAACATGCTAACTCCACACAGAAGGCACCCCAGCTGAGAATCGAACCGGAGAACCTCTTGCTGTGAGGCGACAACGTTAACCGCTGCACCACTGTGCCGCCCACAATAATTTAAAAAAAAAAGTAAGCGATTTTATAGAAGAGAAGGGTACATTATTACTATTATGTATTTAGTTCATGTTATTTTTATTAAAATTCAAAGAGTGTTTAGTTGCTACTTGAGGAAAATGGCAGATGGTGCATTTAAAGGTGGTGGAACTACCTAAAACTGGAATACAACATTTTAAAAAAGTAAGCAAGTGATTTTATAGAAGGGTACATTACTACTATTATGTATTTAGTTAGTTATTTTTATTAATTAAATTATTTTGTCATTCGGTATTTAAAACGTGTTGCAGAATAGGTTTACCGGCCACTTTCTTCAATGTAGTGCAATCTCGGAGTTGAAAAAATGTAAAAACAAAACTGTTTTGGGGTCGTGGATGTGTGGTGGGTCTGCCTTTCTTTTTTTGATTATATGAAGTTCGGTATGTTGACATTACAGTGCTTTGTGCATTAGGGTTTTTTGTCTCAATCAAGTGAAATGCGATCATTTGATAATTCGACATATGAAAGTAGATTGTGGAAGCATACTGGAGAAGCTAGAGTAAAGGTTGTGAACAGATATTCACAGATCTCTGAGTCAGGAAGGATAAACTAGGTTTCCACTTTTTCATCCACCAATGAAGAGGACAAAAAGTTCACAGACATAAACCCAAAAGGCAAAGAAAAAAGACCCTCTGACAATCACGTCAAGTCAGACTCATTTCTAGGCAATATGGCAGAAAGTTGCTGTGATCTCAGGGACCAAGGATGGACTGAGCAAATAATTAAAACTTATGTAAAACTAGGCATCTGTGTTGCCCATTTTCATTCTTCCTCAACGTATGGGTTTGGAACCAAGCCTCGGATCAGACTCTGCTGCATATTCCAGATTTCGGAAACAGCTCTCTAGCTCCTCCCTCTACATACAATGCCCTACTCCATCCCCACTGTCTCAGATTGAATTTGCTGTCATATATCTTTATAGTTCAACAGAGACAGATATAGACAGAAAGAAAAAGGGAAGGATCAAACCCGGAACTGTAAGTTCTAAATACAGTCAAATAGGTCTCACCAAAAGAAAAGGATGGAGATGGACGGGAGGCAAACTGAGGAAGAATGGAAAATGGACAGCACATATGCCTACTTATGGTGAGTACATAACTTTTAAATTTGTTGTCATCCTTTTCATTCTTCCTTAATGTATGGGACAGAGTCCTCACCTATGTTGATCTTGGGTGGCCCTCATGAAAGCTATTCCAGGGTACCGCAGAACCAAACTGGCTCCGTTTCTGGAAATATCTAATTTGTAATGAGAAACAAAAGTATTAGCACTGGACCATATAGCTGCAGCAAAAATGTTATCAATAGAGGTTCCTGACAATAAAACAGATGATGTAGCCATGAATCTGGCTTAATGAACTTTGGGAGGTTTAGGTAAAGTCATGCCTTTCTAGGAATAAATCCAGGAAATACAGTCTGTAATCCATTTCACTGAAGTGATGTTAAAGACTGGGTAACCCAAGCATTTTGACAAGAAAAAAAAAATGAAAAGTTGGCCTCATTTTCTAACTTGTTTTGTCCTGTGAAGATAAAAACGTAGCTGTCTGCACAACAAGGAGATGCAATATGTATTATCCTTTCTTGGAAAATTCAGAAAGAAAACTGCTAAGTGAATAGATTGGTTAATGCTATTTTCAGAAGCCTTTTTACGTAAAAAGTAAGGGTTAGTTCGTAAGAAGATCCTATTCTTATGAAAAATGACGTAAGGAGTTCTTGAAGAAAGCCTGAAATTTGGATATTCGTTTTGGAGAAGCAATGGATACCAACAAAGCTGTTTTCCATGACACTGTTAAAAGGGTTTCTGCGTTAAACCTTCAAGCATAGCTGTCCAATCCAAGGTAGTGAGGAATCCTTACTCGGAGGCCTAATAAGAAAAAAAATGCCTTTCAAGAAATATTTCACATCATCTAGACGAAGCCAGAGAAAAAGGTTTGTTCCTTGTGTGAAAATTGGAAATTGCTGTTAGGAAGTTTAATTGTAGAGAAACACTCCTTCCTTAAAAAGTGTTGTCAAAAACTGAAGAATTGCAGAAATTAAAGCAGAGAAAGGGTCAATTGCATCATATGATGCCAAAGAGAGAATATCTTCCATTTGGTTTTGTACACTTTTTGGTAGAATCTTTTTGAAGACAAAATAATATTACTCACAGTGGAAAATCCTGGACTGTTTATTACTGGAAGTGGAGAAACCATGCAGTTAGTTTGAGGGTCTGAATGGTGGGATGTTGGATCCCTAATGGGAGAGAAAGGAGATCCAGAGTTGGCTCCAGTATCTATGGAGGATAACGAAGGTGAGATCCTAGAAAGGAGAAACACACTTGCCGAAGCTACAAAGGGGCAATAAGGATTATTCAGGTCTTCAGTCAACTTGCTATCTGTAGAAATTTGGGAATCAAGGGGAGAAAAGATTAAGCCTAAAGGAGTCCTGAGGGCCAAGTGTGGACTTGAACATCTCTTGATGACTCCCCCTGAGAGGGAATAACAGCAAGTACTTGCTGAGGGGAGTGGCAAATCAAATGGGTTGCAGCAAGGTTGACCCCAATGCCAGAAGATCATCCCCACTACAGACTGATTGACAGACCACTTGTGAGGCATCAAAATGGATCTGCTTAGCTTGTCCGCTAGCATGTTAGTCATTCCCGGAATGTGCACTGCAATTAGAAAGCTATCTGAAGAGATCACCCACTCCCAAATTCTCATGGCCTCTCTGCAAAGGGGATAAGATAGAATTTCACCTTATTTGTTGATGTACTAGACTATAGACATGTCACTTGGTGGAAGGTTGGCAGGGGGTGGAAGGTTGGCATAATGGTTAAGGTGTTTACCTTACAGACATAAGGTGAAGGGTTTGATTCTCACATGGGGTAATTGGCTAGGCTTAAAATGGCCCACAAAGGCACTTAGGCTAGTACTAACCTATGAAACTATGAACCTATAAATGCAATAGTCCCCAATGGGACAGCATCTTGAAATGCCTGGAATGTTAATAGGACTGCTCTAATTTCTATGACATTAATATGCAACTTGGACTCATAGGGGAACCACATGCCTTGGAACATTCATACCAAGAAATGCCCTCCCACCCCAGTTGGGAAGCTTCCATGATCACAGTGGCTACTAGGTTTGGTAGAACAAAGGGTCTGACTAGAAAAAGATAGCCTGATTGTATCCACCAGTGAATATGCTGTTTGCAAACCAGGGTGCCTTTTACTGGAAAGGACAAGGGATGATACAGAATAAATCACTGTCCAGCTAGAGTCCTTTGGAGAAACGGCATAAAAATGTACAGTTCTGTACACTTACCACCATAAATGTAGATGTTCAACTGTATTCACTGTTGCAGTCCTGACTTGTGTGACTTCGTGCCATGGAAGCCCTTGGCCGACCCGACTATCAAAGTAAGAATTTTCCCTCCTCCTGCTACTGGCAGAGGCCTTAACCTAATATTAGTAAGCAGGGGTATTAGTGGAGTCTGTCAACGTCATGACCTCACTTTATTTTCTTGCTCCTAGAATTCAGGAGCCCCTCAAAAGGAGCAGGTCAGATTCCTAAGGCAGGGGCCCCTAGGCAGGCAAGAGTCAAGAGGAGGACTGTTCGGTAAATAGGAAACAGCAGAAACGTACCCTGTAGACTGGGGGGGGGGGGTACAGTTACTATAAATGTAGATGTTGGAGTGCATTCACTGTTGCAGTCATTACATTTGGGGTAATCCTGCTGGCAGGTTGCCCTCAGCCGGCCTGAATTCCAAAGTCTTGGGTCCTGCGTCGGCTGCTGTCACCCCATCCCTGACGTCAGGTCGTCAGGGGTATAAAAGAAGCAGCCAACGCCATTTTCAGTTTTTCTTGCCCCAGATGTCAGGTGCCCCCAAAAAGGGTAGCCAAACTTTTATATATATATATATATATATATATATATATATATATATATATATATTCAGAAATACACCAATATAAATTTTACCTTCATCTATAAGCGAATACACCACATAGGTAATATAAATCAGAGTAGGAAAGATAAGATCCAAAAGAAAAAAGGGGGAAGGCGGGTGGGTAACCTGGACTGCAACAGTGAATACACTCGAACAACTACATTTATGGTAAGTATACACAACTGTACTATGTTCTTCATGTTTCACTGTTGCACTCATTACCTTTGGGTAGAGTCCCAAAGCTATGGTTAGGAGGCTGGAACTAGACAGCAGTAGGAGCGGCTATGAGGCCCTGCAGAACTGCAGTGGCAAAGCCTGCCCTTTATTTAGAGTAGAGCTTTGTAAAGGTGTGCAATGTCCAAGTAGCCGCCTCTAAAATGTCTCTAGTCGATACTCCCCTGAGAAAGGCTGCTGATGTGGCTGCAGCTCTGGTGGAATGAGGCCTAATGCCCTTAAGCACTGGCTTGCCATGGTGTAAGTAGCAGAAACGAATATAGTGGCCTAACCACTTAGAAATAGTCGGCTTTGAGATAGGCTTTCCTTGTGATCCTGCAGCATATGCCACTAGTAATTGCTCTGTCTTCCTGAAAGCTTTGGTTCTGTCCAAGTAGAATCTAAGCTGTCTGTATACGTCCAAAGAATGCAGAATTCTTTTCCCCTTGTTCTGTGAATTTGGGTAAAAGTTTGGCAGATGGATGGCTTGGTTAAGAGCCACAATGGACACTACTTTTAGGCATAAATGTTGGGTTTGTCCTCAGGGAGACCCTGTCTGGATGAAAAATGATGAAAGGTCCCACAGCCATGAGCACCTGTAGCTCGGAAACTCGTCCTGCAGAAGTAATTGCTAAGAGCAGAGCTGCTTTCCAAGATAAAAACTTCATATCAGCAGTAGCAGCTGGCTCAAAAGGAGGCAGGGTGAGCTTTTCCAAGACATAGTTGAGGTCCCATGCAGGTATTGGTAGTCTCCTTGGGGGCCTTAAATTTTTGGCTCCTCTGAGGTAATGCCTTAATAAAGGGTGAGAAAAAAGTGCTGGCTCTGTATTGTAATAAGCCGAAATGGCAGAGGCATGAATTTTAATTGATGAAAAAGATAGGCCTTTGTCCAGCATCTCAGTTAAGTATTGCAAAATCTGAAGAATATTTGGTACCGCTGTATCAGTTCCTTGTGCCTGGTTCCAGAAACAGAATCTCTTTCATTTTCCAGCATGAGACTTTCTGGTACTAGGCCTTCTGGCTTCCAGGATGACATCCATCACAGTTTTACTAAGAGGTGTTTTTTGTACGACTGCATTATCCGCCATGCTGCCAAGTTTAATGTCCTGAGTTGGCTGTGCATGATCTGATTGTTTTGCTGGGACAGTAGTCGAGGTATTTGAGGTAAGGTCCAAGCTGGGTACAGAGATAAGTTCCTTAGTATTGGATACCAGTACTGGCGTGGCCAGTCTGGGGCAATCAGCGTCATCTTTGGCTTCTCCTGTCTGACCTTTAGGAGCACCTTTGGGAGGAGAGGCAGTGGAGGAAAGGCAGATACTGATAGGTTTTTCCAGCTGAAAGATAGGGCTTCCTCTTTCCATGCTTGTCTGTGATAAGTCCTTGTGCAGAATCTTTTTAGTTGGTAATGGAGAGGGGAGGAAAATAGATCTATGCCCGGGCATCCCCATTTCCTTGTTATCATGCTGAAGACTTGTGGATCCAGCTTCCACTCATGGGGATCCATGAGGTTTCTGCTTAGTTCGTCTGCCAGAGTATTTTCCTTTCCTGGAAGGAATTGTGCCTGCAGATGTACTTGGTAAGTCAAAGCTGTGTCCTACAAGGTCATGGCTAGTCTGCAAAGGGGGTAAGAATGTGTGCCCCCCTGCTTGTTTATATACCACATGACCGTGGTGTTGTCTGTCTTTATCAGTCATTGTCCTGGATGAAGTAGGTCCTTGAAGGCTGTCAGGGCATTTTGAACAGCTAACATCTCTTTTTGATTGATATGTAGATACATTTGGTTTGAGGACAATGTGCTCTGAATGCATCTTCCTGCCATGTGGGCTCCCCAGGCATAGACTCATGCATCCGTTGTTAGTGTCTGCCTGGCTGGAGGTAATGTGAATGGCTGTCCCTTGTTCTGGTGACAAGCCTTTGCCCACCATCCAAACTCCTGTTGCAGGCAGGGAATGAGAGTAATGACTGTTTCCAGGCTGTGGCAATGTTGAGTCCAAACACTTTTTAGGTACCACTGAAGTTTTCTCATATGCAGTCTTGCATATGGAATTAGTAGGATGCAGGATGACATGTAGCCCAAAGCCTGCAAAATTTTTCTTGAAGATAACTGGGCCTTTGTTGCCAACATTTTGAAATAGGTAGTAAGTTGCCTTTGTTTGTCTGGCGTGAGATAAGCCATTTGGGCAGTTGTATTCAAGCTTGCACCCAGGAAAGTTATCTCTTGTGAGGGTACTAGTTTAGATTTCTTTTTGTTGACTGTGTACCCTAGGCATGTTAGAAGTCTTTCCACAAACGCCAGATGATGAAGAAGAATGTCCTTGTTCTCTGCTTGAATGAGACAGTCGTCCAAGAAAGGATATATTTGTATTCCTCTTTGTCTGCAGAATGCAATTACTGGTGCCAAGCACTTTGTAAAGTCCCTGGGCACAGTAGATAAGCCAAAGGGCAGTGCAGAGAATTGGTAATGCATTGAACCAGCCTTGAATCGTAGGTATCTTCTGCATGATTGACTGGAACATGCAGGTATGCCTCTTTTAGGACTAAAGTCACAAGCCAAGCATTCTTGCCCAGCATGGGCAGAAGCTGTTGCAAAGTAAACATTTAGAATTTTGGAATATCCAGCAAAGTGTTCAGAATAGATAGGTCCAGTATTGGCCTCCAGGCCTTGTCCTTTCTGGGCACCAAGAACAGTCTTGAGTAAAATCCTTGTCTCTGCTCTTGCTCTGATACCTACTGAAAGGCCCCCATGTCCATGAGGGATGAGACTTGTTTTTGTGCCTCTGCCCATTGATTTTTTTGGCAGAGTATGGAAATGGAACTTGTAGCCTTGTGACACTGTGTAGAACCCACTTGTCCTGGGGTTATGATGTGCCAATTTTGAGCAAAAAGTACAAATTTTCCCCCTAAGGGTGCTGCCAGAAGATAAGCGCTTGGTGCAGGCAGGGGAAAGTCATTGGGACTCTTTTCTGTATGTTTGTGATCTATCTTCTCCAGCTTTGGAAGTAGAAGCACCCCATTGCTTGGGCCTATAAGAACCTTCCGCCTGGGATCTGCCCCTTTGAGGTCTGTCTGATACAACAGGAAAGGACCAATTGTTTGTAGGCCAGTGTCTACTAAACCTAGGTGGCTGTACTTGTAAAATATATTTGACAGTTTGCATAGATTTAGCTTTGTCCTCCATTTTCTTTAACACCTATTCTGCCTTAACACCAAAGTATCATGCTGTAAAGGTGCATCTAGTAATTTAACTTTAAAATGATCAGGCAGATTTTGTTCCTTTAACCAAGCATGCCTCCAAATTACAGAACCCGTAACTGCGGCCCTGCAGGAGGCCTCCAAAGAATCAAAACCACATAGCAAAGTATGTTTTCCAACTTGCTCTGCTGAATACAATAAATCCTGCATTTCCTTGTTTTTTGCACATTCAGAATTTAACAATATTTTCTGTTTAAGTAATCCCATGACATGTTGCTGATACTTAAGCATATGAAATTGACAGTTTAAGGCCCTTACAGCCAAAGTTGCAGATGTGTAAATCTTTTTTTCCCATCTATCCAGTGCCCTTGAACCTCTGTCAGAGGGGGTTGTTTTTTTTGCAGTGGAAGCCTCAACTCCCTTTGGACCCTGTGAAATAGTTTTTGGGTCAGCAGCAGGGTTTTTAAAAAGAAATTTGTGCGAGTCAGGAACCCTGTAATATCGGTCAGGCTTAACAGGAGCTGGGGGTAAGGAGTCAGGGATCAGACTAGACTCCAAAAACACATCTACAATGTCTAACAAAGATGGAATGGCTAGAGGCCTGTGCTGAGGTAGTAAAAGAAAATCCCTGACCCTCTTTTTAGATTCTGAAAAATCTTGTCTCTCAGTGGAAATGCTCCCTCATGGTATGCAATGTTTCCCCAAAGGAATAGTCCTCAGGAGGAGATGCTGAAGGTATAGATTCTTCAGCATCAGAATCCTCACGGGGGGGTAATATTCCTGATCAGAAGAAATAGAAATCTGTTCTGAAGATTCATAGTCAGTGTCTTGCCTAGGCCTCTTATCAGGAGGGGGATGGGAACCCCTGATCAAGGTAATCAAGTCTTCGGCCACTTTGAGCATCTGTTTTTTGGGCATAGAGGCCTGTCCACGTGGCTCTTGAGTTTGTTTCCTTGCTTTAGAAGGTGCTTTAGTCCTTGCCTTTGAAGCTGAAGTCATTTTAATGTAAAGATGCTTAGGTCTGAATAAACCCTCAGAAGCCGGTACCTGCTCAGCGGCTCTGGACCCACCTGAGGGATTAGCATCCAAGGCTCCAATACCTTGAGTATCCAGCGGCATGGCCAACTCCATGTGGGAGTCAGTAGAGGCCTGTGACTCTAAAGTAGTGGGCGTCAGGGGCTGGGAAAGCGCCTCACTTAGAACCGGCGACTGACTTAGGAGAAGCTTCGTCGTCGGTTTTGGGCCTCGGTTGTTTTTCTCTATCCTTTTCTTTGCATTTTTTTGTAAACTCTGGTAGTCGGATGGCTATCAGACGACGTTTCAGGATAATTAAATTGGTGTCCTAAAAAGTTTAAAGCAAAATCATACCAACGCTTAATAGTGCATTGGTTAAATCTAGCACAAAACCGACAAAGTACAGTTTTGTACCTACCATAAATGTAGATGTCCGATAGGAATGCATCTGCAGTCCTTACAAATGGGTTGTCCTGTCGTCAGGCAGCCCTTCGGTCGGCCGGATTCCAAAGTCTGGGTCCGGCTTCGGCTGGTGTCGCACTTCACCCGACGTCATCGCTGCAGTTTTTCGGGTATAAAGGCATCAGCCGACGCCATTTTCCTCAGTGTTTCTTGCCCCAGATGCCAGGTGCCCTCTAGGATGGCTAAATTTGGATAAATGCCAATGTTTCCAAATAGTAGAGAGCAAACACATAAAATAAGCATGTATGTACATATATACAAACAAATACACCATAATAGATCCCCCCAAGCTAGCTGTAGGATGGCAAATACCCTAAGAGTACCTCAGAGGGGAAGGTGGGTGGGTAATCCTGACTGCAGATGCATTCCTATCGGACATCTACATTTATGGTAGGTACAAAACTGTACTATGTCCTTCAAGGATGCATCTGCAGTCCTTACAAATGGGTAGAATACCATAGCTAAACTAGGGGAGGAGGAAAAGAGTAGAGATTATGGTGTAGTTAGGATCCCTTGCAAAACAGCAGTGGCAAAACCTGCTCGGGATCTAGAGTATAAAGGTAAATTGTAATGCTTGGCAAATGTATGCACGGAGGTCCAAGTAGCAGCCTCTATAATGTCCTTGGTAGCAACTCCTCGTAAGAAAGCTGTGGTAGTGGCTGTAGCCCTTGTGGAGTGAGGCCTGATGTTCTCTGGAGTATTCTTTCCATGGTAGGAGTAACAAAATCTAATGCAATTTCCTATCCATTTGGAGATTGTCTGCTTTGAAATTGGTTTTCCTTCCTTTCCTGCTGCATATGCTACCAGAAGCTGGTCAGTTTTTCTATTGGACTTGGTCCTGTCCAGGTAGTAGCGTAATTGTCTATGTACATCCAAGGTATGCAAGAGTCTTTCTCCCCTGTTCTGTGGGTTGGGGAAGAATGTAGGTAGGTGGATAGCCTGATTTAAAGACACTCTGGATACCACCTTAGGCATAAATGTAGGATTTGTTCTCATGGACACTATCTTGATGGAAGATCAGGAAGGGTTGCACTGCCATTAATGCCTGTAGTTCAGAGACCCTTCTTGCTGAAGTTATTGCCAGCAGGAAAGCAGTCTTCCAGGATAAGTATTGTAATTCTGCTGTTGCTGCTGGTTCGAAAGGGGGAAGTGTCAATTTTTCTAGCACAAAGTTCAAGTCCCATGCTGGTAAAGGTGGTTTCCTGGGAGGTTTTACATTTTTAATTCCTCTCAGAAACTGTCCGAGCAGAGGATGAGAGAAGACAGGAGGATCCTAGCTGTATTCTGCTGAAATAGCTGATGCATGTATCTTGATGGAAGAATAGGGCAGGCCTGTATGGAAGAGCTCTGCCAAGTACTCCAGGATGTTGGCTATGTTTCCCACTGTCACATCTTTTCCCTTTGCAGTACTCCAAATGAGAAATCTTTTCCATTTTGCTGCATAATTCTTTCTTGTTGAAGGTCTACGAGCCTCCAGGATTATGTCTTTAACCCTTTGGGATAAATTTGGGTTAACTGCTCTTATGTAATGTTCCAGGCAGTTAGCTGCAGAGTTTTCAGGTTTGGATGCAGGATGTTGTAGTTGTTCTGTGTTAACAGTAATGGGATCGGGGTAGTGTCCATATTTGTTCCCAAGACATGCTCCTCAGCAATGGGTACCAATGTTGTCTTGGCCAGTCTGGAGCTATCAGAATGATCCTTGGACGTTCCTCTTTGATCTTCAGAAGCACCTTGTGCATCAAAGGAAGTGGTGGGAATGCGTATGCTGTCAGGTTTTTCCAACTGAAAGATAGGGAGTCCACCTTCCAAGCAAGTGGGTGGTACGTCCTTGTGCAGAATTTCTTTAGCTGGTGATTGAGTGGGGATGCAAATAAGTCTATTTGTGGTATTCTCTTGTGATGGCTTTGAAGATGTCCGGATGCATTATCCATTCGTGGGCATCTGTGGTAGTTCTGCTTAATATGTCTGCTAGAATGTTTTCTTTTCCCGGTACAAAAATTGCTTGTAACTGAATGTTGTAGCTCAGAGCCACATCCCATAGGTACAGTGCCAGCCGGCATAGAGGATATGAATGTGTGCCTCCCTGTTTGTTGATGTACCACATAACTGTGGTGTTGTCTGTCCTTATCATCAACTGACCTTCTTGGAGAAATGGTCTGAATGACTGGATTTCCAATTCTACTGCCAGCATTTCCTTTAGATTTATGTGCAGGCGCAGCTGGTCTTGAGTCCATAAGCCTTGTATGCACTTGCCCAGCATGTGTGCCCCCCAACCGAGGTCTGAGGCATCTGTCGTGATGGTTTGGCTTGGTTGACTGTTGCAGAAGGGCAATCCTGTGTTTGATTGACAGGCCTGAGCCCACCATAGGAACTCTTGCTTCAGGCATGGGATTATTGGAATTTTGGTTTCTAGGCTGTGCTTGTGTTGGGACCACAAATTCTTTAGGTACCACTGTAGCTTTCTCATATGCAGTCTGGCATGAGGGACCAGAATTATGCAGGATGCCATGAAGCCTAGGGCTTGTAGTACTTTTCTTGCAGTTAGATGGTTCTGCTTTGTTAATGCCAAGAAGTAGAGAGGTAGTTGCTCCTTCTTTTCTGCAGTTAGGAATGCCATTTGTTTTGATGTGTCCAGCTCTGCACCCAGAAAAGTTATTCTTTGGGATGGAATCAGCCTTGACTTTTTTATATTGACTGTATATCCCAGGGCTTGCAGCAGGTAAATGACTCTTTGTAAGTCTTCTGTTAGCTTGCTTTTGTTGTCCGCTTGTATCAGGCAGTCGTCCAGGTAGGGATAAATTTGGATCCCTGAAGTCTGCAATGAGCAATTACTGATGCCAGGCATTTCGTGAACACTCTGGGCAGTAGATAAGCCAAAGGGCAATGCTGAGAATTGATAATGCTCTGATCCTGCAAGAAATCTGAGGTATCTTCTGCAAATTGGTCGTATGGGGACATGCAGGTATGCCTCCTTGAGATCTAGAGTTACCAGCCAAGACTCCTTGCCCAGCATGGGAAGAAGCTGCTGTAGGGTCAGCATTTTGAATTTTGGAACAATGAGGAATGTGTTTAAAGCGGACAGGTCTAGAATAGGCCTCCATTTGTTTTCTTTTCTTGGTACCAGGAAGAGTCTGGAGTAAAATCCCTTTCCTTGCTCCATAGATGGTACCTTTTCCACAGCATTCATTCTTAATAGTTGAGATATTTGCTTTAGAGCTTCTGCCCTTTGAGTAGGTGGTAGGTTTGGCATTCCTCTCTTTCCTGGTAGAGTATGGAAATGGAACCTGTAACCTTGGTCTATAGTTTGCAAAATCCATTTTTCCCTTGTGATGCAATGCCAGTTCTTTGAAAATAAGGTTAGCTTTCCGCCTAAGGGTGTTTCTAGTTGTTCCCTGGTAGGCGGTGCCACTGCCAAGTCACTGTGATTGAGTTGTTGTAGTGGTGGTGGCTGCGTCCGTGCCTCGCTGGTTGTTACCTTGCCACTGGCGTCCCCCTGTAGGCACCCCTGGATTGGTTTCTGCCTCTAGAACGCCTATTCCTGCCTCTCTGTGTCTTAGAGGAGTCCGGAAAGGACCAATTCTTGGAGGTCCAGTTCCTGCTAAACCTTGGAGGTTGAACCTGTAAGAAATCTTTCACTGTTTGTACAGATTTCGCCTTCTCTTCCATCTTTTTTAGTACCTGCTGTGCAGGGGAACCAAATAAATTGACTTTGTCCATGGGTGCATCCAAAAGCTTTGATTTGACATGGTCTGGTAATGCCTGTTCTTTCAACCATGCATGTCTCCTGATAACTGTGCCAGTCATGGCTGATCTAAAGGAAGCCTCCAGTGCATCATAGCCACATTTTAAAGAATGGTTACTAACCTGTTGTATGTTATGTACCATTTCCTGAACATATTTTTTATCTAAAGATTCTTCAGAGGACAGCTTTTTAGTTAACTGGTCAAGCATAAACTCTTGATATTGAATCATATGAAATTGGCAGTTCAAAGCCCTAGCTGACAAAGCAGCAGAGGTGTACACTAGTAATCTCTGGATCTGACCGACCGGCACTTGCGAACAGCTTCTGCTTCGGGCGCCACGCGGCAAGAAAGACTGAGGAAAATGGCGTCGGCTGATGCCTTTATACCCGAAAAACTGCAGCGATGATGTCGGGTGAAGTGCGACACCAGCCGAAGCCGGACCCAGACTTTGGAATCCGGCCGACCGAAGGGCTGCCTGACGACAGGACAACCCATTTGTAAGGACTGCAGATGCATCCTTGAAGGACACCCAGTAACGTTGTGATCAGGGCCTAGGCAAGGAATACAGTAAGAATGAAAATCCTTATGAGGTATTTGCTTTCCACAAGAAATACAATTATTAACTTTTTCTGACATCGGTCTGGAGATAGAAAAAAGTTTCCCCAATGGGGTACTTAGCTTTATTGAAGACTTCGGATCTGAAACTCAAACACGAAAATCTCAGGAGTCGGCTGACCGGCACTTGCAAACTGCTTCTACTTCGGGCACCGCACGGCAAGAAAGACTGAAGAAAATGGCATCAGCTGCTTCTTTTATACCTCTGACGACCTGATGTCAGGGAAGGGGCGACAGCAGCCAACGCACGACCCAAAACTTTGGAATTCAGGCCGGCTGAGGGCAACCTGCCAGCAGGATTACCCCAAATGTAATGACTGCAACAGTGAAACACTAAGAACATCAGGACTGCAACAGTGAATACTCTCAAACATCTACATTTATGGTAAGTGTACACAAAGTACAGTTTTGTACCTAGCATAAATGTAGATGTTCGAGTGCTCATACAGCTGCAGTCATAACAGATGGGTTATCCTGCCGTCAGGCGGGTCCTCGGTCGGCCGAAATTCCAAAGTCTAGGTCTGGCGTCGGTTGTCGTCGCTTCTTCCTTGACGTCAGTGTGGCAGGAATATAAAAGAGGCAGCCGACGCCATTTTCTTCAGTTTTTCTTGCCCCAGATGTCAGGTGCCCCCAGAAGGAAGGCAAACAAAGTTATGCAAAAAAAGCAATGTTGATAAATCAAAAATACTAGTTGCAAGCAAATACATCATAAAAGAATACCCCAAAAAGGTTATATGAAAAGTGTTGGTCATAAGGCCTGTCCTAAGCAGGGATGGAGGGAGGGAAAGCTGGATTGCAGCTGTATGCGCACTCGAACATCTACATTTATGGTAGGTACAAAACTGTACTATGTTCATCGTGCATACAGCTGCAGTCATAACAGATGGGTAGAATCCCAAAGCTAAGTAAGGGTGGTAGGCACTAAGTGGAACTAGGAGGGGCTAGGATGCCCTGCAGGACTGCTGTGGCAAAGCCCACTCTAGATTTTGAGTATAGTGGGAGGTGATAGTGCTTGGAGAAAGTGTGCACTGAACTCCAGGTGGCTGCTTCCAAAATGTCCTTGGTAGGGACCCCCCTGAGGAAGGCTGGAGAGGTAGCTGTGGCTCTGGTGGAGTGGAATCTGATGCATGCAGGCACAGTTTTTCCATGAAATGAGTAACAAAAGCGTATGCAGTGGGCTATCCATTTTGAAATTGTCTGTTTGGAAATAGCCTTTCCTTGAGCACCTGCAGCACAGGACACAAAGAGTTGCTCAGATTTCCTGAATGGCTTTGTCCTGTCCAAATAATAACAAAGTTGTCTGTGAATGTCCAAGGAATGTAGTAGTCTTTCCCCTTTGTTTTGTGGATTAGGATAAAAGGTAGGTAAGTGGATAGTCTGATTCAAAGCTACACTGGATACTACCTTTGGCATAAAGATAGGGTTGGTTCGTAAGGAAACTCTGTCCTGATGGAAAATGATGAATGGTTGCACAGTCATGAGGGCCTGTAGCTCCGAAACCCTGTGAGCTGAGGTGATAGCCAGAAGAAAGGCTGTTTTCCATGACAAGTACTGTAACTCTGATGAAGAAGCTGGCTCGAAGGGAGGAAGGGTCAGCTTTTCCAATACGATGTTGAGATCCCAAGCAGGGACTGGTGGTTTCCTTGCGGGTTTTATATTCTTTGCCCCTCTGAGGAACTGCCTTAAGAGAGGATGAGAGAATAAAGGAGGATCTGTGTTGTATTGTGCAGAAATGGCTGAAGCGTGGATCTTGATGGAGGAGAAGGAAAGTCCATTGTTTAACAGCTCAGCTAGGTACTGTAAAATTTTAGGTATATTTATTACCCAAGGATTCTGTCCCTTTTCTTGATTCCAGGCACAAAATCGTTTCCATTTGGCGGAGTAGGCCTTTCTAGTAGAAGGTCTTCTGGCCTCCAAGATGACATCCTGCACCTCCTTGGAGAGGAGAAACTGTTGGGAAATCAAGGAATTCTCCATGCAGCTAGATTTAGAGTTTTAAGATGGCATGAAGAGTTTTGTAGTTGTGCTGGGACAACAGAAGAGGGACTAGAGGTAGGATCCATGGTGGGGAATATGTCAGGCTCTTCAGGAGCGGATACCAGTGTTGTCTTGACCAGTCTGGAGCAATGAGAATCATTTTCGGCCTCTCTGCTCTGGCTTTTAATAGAACTTTGGGCAGCAGAGGAAGAGGCGGGAAGGCATAGACTGTCAATGTTGCCCAATTGAAGGAAAGTGCGTCCTTTAACAAAATTTTTTCAACTGGCAATTTCTGTGGGTAGCAAAGAGATCTATGTCTGGCTGTCCCCATGCCTGAGTTATCTTTGTGAAAACTTGAGGATGCAACTTCCATTCGTGTGGATCTGTCATATTTCTGCTTAGGTTGTCTGCCAGTGTGTTTTCCTTCCCTGGCAGGAATTGCGCCTGTAGTTGAATTTGCAGTTCCAGTGCTGTGTTCCATAGGGTCATGGCTTGCCTGCACAGGGGGTATGAATGAGTTCCCCCCTGTTTGTTTATGTACCACATCACTGTGGTGTTGTCTGTCCTTATCAATAGCTGGCCTGGATGCAGTAGGTCTTTGAAAGTCATAATAGTCATTTGCACGGCTAGCATTTCCTTTTGGTTGATGTGAAGGTGCTTCTCTTTTCGGGTCCATTCTCCCTGAATGCACTGTTCTGTCATGTGTGCTCCCCAGGCGTAGTCTGAGGCCTCTATTGTGATGATTTGAGATGGCTGAGGTACACAGAAAGTAAGACCTGTGTTTCTTTGGCAAGCTTGAGCCCACCACATAAATTCCTTTTGAAGGCATGGAATGAGTGGTATAATTGCTTCCAAGCTGTGGCTGTGTTGAGACCATAAGTTTTTACGTACCATTGAAGTTTCCTCATATGCAACTTTGCACATGGGATTAGTAGGATGCAAGATGCCATGAATCCCAGAGCCTGCAGGACTTTCCTTGCAGTTAGCCTGGTGTAAGTTGCCATTTTTCTGAAGTATTGAGACAGTTGCCCTTGCTTGTCTGGCGTGAGGTAGGCAATCTGGGTGGTTGTATCCAAGCTGGCACCCAGGAAAATTATTTGTTGAGAGGGTATTAGTTTTGATTTCTTTTTGTTGACTGTGTATCCCAGGAAGTTCAACAGTTTTATTACAAACGCCAGGTGCTGCAGTAGTATGTCCTTGCTGTCCGCATGGATCAGGCAGTCGTCCAGATATGGGTAGATTTGTATCCCTTGTAGTCTGCAGAAGGCGATTACTGATGCCAGGCATTTCATAAACACTCTGGGCAGTAGATAAGCCAAAGGGCAATGCAGAGAATTGGTAATGAGTTGAACCTGCAAGAAATCTGAGGTATCTTCTGCAATCTTGTCTGATAGGGACATGCAGGTATGCCTCCTTGAGGTCCAATGTTACCAGCCAAGACTCCTTGCCCAGCATGGGAAGAAGCTGCTGTAATGTGAGCAGCTTGAATTTTGGCACCTGTAGATATGTGTTTAGGATGGACAGGTCTAAGATAGGTCTCCAATCTTTGTCTTTCCTTGGTACCAGGAATAGTCTGGAATAAAACCCTTGACCTTGTTCTTTTGCAGGTACCTCTTGAACTGCTTTCATGTCCATGAGAGCTGAAATTTGTTTTTGTGCCTCTGCCCTTTGATTTTGTGGCAGGTTTGGCATGCCTCTCATTTTTGGAAGGGTGTGAAAGTGGAACCTGTAGCCTCTGTCTATAATGTCCAGAATCCATTTGTCTTTTGTAACAATATGCCAATTTTTTGAGAATAATGTCAGTTTTCCGCCCAAAGGTGCTGCCATTAAAGCTTTGCTTGGCAGGTGTAGGGGGAAGTCATTGTGTCTGTTTTCTGAAAGACTGTGATCTATCTTCTCCACCTCTTGGGGTTGGTGCTTGCCACTGTCTGGCTCTGAAAGATCCTTGAGGTTGCCCTCTACCCCTTGCACGCCTGTATCTGCCCCTTTGAGGTCTGTCCGTGGCTGGAAAGGACCAATTTTCTGAAGGCCAGTTTCTGCTGAAATGTGGAGGCTGTACCTGCAGAAAATCTTTCACTGTTTGCATTGATTTCGCTTTTTCCTCCATTTTCTTTAGCACCTCCTCAGCTTTAACACCAAACAATACATCATTTTGAAGAGGTGCATCTAATAATTTAGCTTTGACATGATCTGGTAAGGTTTGATCTTTGAGCCAAGCATGCCTACGTATAACAGACCCCGTAACAGCAGCTCTACATGAGGCCTGTAAAGCATCAAATCCACACTGCAAGGTATGTTTACCCACTTGCTCTGCACCATGCAACAAATCCTGCAACTCTTTTAAATCTGGTTGTTCTGGTTGTGTCATCTTGCTTTTCAGCTGAGATATCAAAAACTGTTGATACTTTAACATATGGAACTGACAGTTTAATGCCCTCATGGTTAAAGTGGCCGAGGTGTACACCTTTTTCCCCCACCTTTCTAAAGCTCTGGAATCTCTCTCTGAAGGTAATGGGTTTTTAGCAATAGAGGCCTTAATTCCCTTGGGACCCTGTGAAATAGTTTCTGGGTCAGCAGTATTGCTTTTATATAGGAACTGGTGAGAATCAGGAACCCGGTAATACCTGTCTGGTTTAACAGGAGCTGGAGGCAAAGAATCAGGATTAAGGCTGGCTTCTGTGTACACATCATCCAATATATCTAACACAGGAGGGATAGCCAGAGGCCTATGCTGGGGGATCAGAAGAAATTTCCTGAGCCTTTTCTTGGAATCTGAGTAATCTTGGCCTTCCAAGTGAAAGTGTTCCCTCAATGTATGCAGGGTTTCCCCAAAAGAGAAGTCCTCAGGGGGGGAGACCGAGGGAATAGACTCCTCTGCATCAGAGTCTTCGAATGGAGAATAGGCATAATCCTGGTCCTCAGATAGTTCTGAGGTAATAGAAGCTTGATCTGAGAAAGGGTAGTCTTCCTCTAATCTGGGCCTTTTGTCAGAGGGGGGTTGAGAACCCCTGATAAGAGTAATCAAATCCTCAGCCATTTTAAGCATCTGTTTTTTAGGCATGGTGCCTTGAGAGGGGGTCTGAGGAACCTGTTTTTTGGTTTTCATGGCTGTTTTAGATTTAGTGAAAGCTTTAATAGAGAAGGAGGAAGGCCTGAAGACCCCTTGAGAAATGGCAGGCCTGTCTAAATTCTGAGTTTCCCCGCCAGGAGTGGCGTCAGTATCTGTAGTAGGAATGGGTGCCGAGGAGCCTGCGACCTCGGGCACTGAAGACACCGGTAATGCATTGTCATCGTTACTCAGGGGCTGCGTAGGCACCTCGCTGAGTACCGGAGAACCGGTAGTCGGCCTTAGCGTGGTTTCAGTAGGTGGTGCGGACCTCGTATGTCAGTCCTTATCTTTGTGTTTTTTGCTCAAAACTGGAGTCGGAGTATCCGACGACATAATACAATTAAATTTTGTGCCAAAAAAGTGAAGGGCGAACTCCGCCCGACGCTTAATAGTGCGTTTGTTGAATCTAGCACAGAAACGGCAGGCCGAGACGTCGTGGTCTGGGCCTAAGCAAGGTATACAGAAAGAGTGGAAATCCTTATGCGGTATTTGCTTCCCACATGAAATGCAATTATTAACTTTGTCTGACATCGGTCTGAGGCAAGAAAAGTTTCCCCAACGGGGTACTTAGCTTTCAAGAAGACTTCGGCTGAAATACTTTTGTAAATCTCAGGAGCTGGCTGACCGGCACTTGCGAACTGCTTCTGCTTCGGGCACCGCGCGGCAAGAAAGACTGAAGAAAATGGCGTTGGCTGCCTCTTTTATACCCCTGCTGCACTGACGTCAGGGAAGAAGCGACGACAACCGACGCCGGACCTAGACTTTGGAATTCGGCCGACCGAGGACCCGCATGACGGCAGGATAACCCATCTGTTATGACTGCAGCTGTATGCACGATGAACATCTGTATTATGTCCTTCGTGTTTCACTGCTGTAGTCCTGACTTTTAGGACGATTCCAAAAGCTGAAAAGAGGGGAGGATGGTAAATTAAGGAGAGGATGTTTTGTAGGGTAACAGAGGCAAATCTAGCAAAGGTTACAAACAGCTGGTCAGATTCCTGATGGCTTTGTTCTGTACAGATAGTAGCGTAGCTGCCTACAGACATCTGAGAAAAGCAGGACCCCCCCATGTGTGGGTTTGGAGAGAAGATAGGCAGATATATTGCTTGATTTAAAGTGCCAGTCTCCACCTTGGGCATAAAAGGATTAGTCCTGAGAGACCGACTCTGTCAGGAAGGAAGACGAGAAAGGGTTCCACAGCCAAGATACAGCATGGAGTTCTGAAACTCACCTAGCTGAAGCGATAGCTAGTAAGAAGGCAGTCTCCCATGTCGGGAATTTTAAGTCTAAAGGAGAGGCTGGTTCAAAATGAGGAAGTGTAAGCCATTCTGGGGCAAAAGTTAGGACACAGGGTGGTGTACGAGTCCTCCTGGGAGGTCTGATGTGGATGACCCACCTAAGGAGCTGCTTGGCCAGCAGATGAAAAAAGATAGGAATGTGGGCAGGAAGGTAGGCTGATATAGCTGAAGCATGAATCTTTAATGATGAGTAAGAAAGGCCTTTGTCAAACAGATTTGCCAGATAGGACAAGATGACAGGGATCTTGGCCCTGTTGGGGTCCTGACTATGCTATTCATACCAAACTGAAAAACTACAAAACTACATATCAAGTAATCCAAAGCTGTTTCTTACTTCTCTAGCACCTTGGCTCTACAGCCTTTACTCTGTAAACAGTTTTGGATTACTTGGTCTGTAGTTTTGTGGTTTTGGATATATTTTTCGGTTATTGTAGTTGTCAAACTGAAAAAACTCTTCAATTTTCCTGTAAAGGGCTTCCTACTGTGAGGTCTACTGGCTTACCTTACGATGTCCTGCACCTGCTTAACTGGGGGAGATCTTCCTGAGGAAGAGGCCTGCATTATGCTTGTGTTTAGCCTGCAACCCAGGAAGACCAAGTCCTGCATGGGAGTGATGTGAGATTTTTTGAAATTGATGGTGAATCCTTGGTTGGTTAACAGAAGTATTGTGAAATGTAGGTGCTCGAGGAGGATGTCTATGGATAGGGCCTGAATCAACTGGTCATCCAGGTAGGGGAAAATCTGCATTCTCTGAGTGCAGCAGAAGGCTACCACAGGTGTTAAGACACTTTGTAAAAGCTCTTGGGACCATAGAAATATTAAGGGGCAAAGCAGTAAACTGAAAATGAGAAGAGACAGACAAGAACCTGAGGAATCCCCTGCAAGATGGACAGATAGGGATGTGAACATAAGCATCCTTGAGGTCTAAATACAATAGAAATGCCTGAGGAAGAATAAAGGGCAGGAGGGTGTGTACAGAAAGCATTTTGAAAGCAGGCACTTTCAGGAAAGTGTTTAGCTGGGAGGAGTCCAGGATGGACCTCCATTGCCCTTCCTTCCTTGGAACAAGAGTAATCCTTGAACAGAAAACTTTTACTACCGAAGGATGAAGGTACTACTTCCTATGGTGCCATGTGCCAGCAAGTCTTGAATACTGAGGTTAATCAAGGAAAGCTAGTTAAGAGGAGGAGTGTGAATTCCTTTCATGGAGGGAACACTTTTCCAAGACATGGTGTAGCCTTCTTTGACAATGATCAGAACCCATCTGTCTGTAGTTACCACCTCCCAGAACAAAAGTGAAAGGGAAAGTCTTTTTAATAGGGGGTGGCGGGATGGAGGGAGGGTGGAGAGGAAGATCGTCACAGAGTCTTGCCCCCAAAAGGAGACCTCTTTGACGAGGAGTCCCTCTGTGGTTTGTCAGAAAAATCTTTTCCTAGGCTCTTTTCTAGGTTTGTGAAAGGCCTACAATTCCTCTAAGTAGATTTGGATGGGTAGGACTTATGGTATGTAGAGGACTGGAGAGAGGTGAATCCGCCTGCAGTCTTTCACGGTTTTGCCTTGCTTTTGCAGAATTTTGAAGAGTGTCAGCTTGTAGTCTAACCAAAAGATCATTGTCTAAGAGTAAATCCAAGAGTAGCCAAGTATATCATCTGATCACGGAGACAGTGGCAGCAGCCCCAGACATGGTGTCCACTGCATCATAACTGCATTTGATGCTGTGTCTGCCTATATGTGTAGTTTGGGCAGAAGAGTCTGAAACGGCTCTTCTGAGTTTGCTGTTTGAGGTTCTGACAGGACCTTACGTAGAGACTGTAGCACAGAAAGCAGGTATTTAGTCATTTGTATTTGGTAATTAATAGCTCTGAATGCTAAAGTGGAGCAGGTATAATCTTTCTTACTCCACCTACCCATGGCCCTGCTGTTCTTACCTGAAGGTGGGAATGAGCACTGGGAAGCAATTTAGATGGCTTACCAAAAGACGGGGAGAGTGCTGCAGGGTCAGCCATGGGATTTTCATGCAGGTATTTAAGTTCATCATGAATCTTATAAAACCTGTCTGCTGTTTTAGAAGGTAGCTTAGAGTCCAGTGTTAATGAGGTAGAATGGAAGGCTTCAAGGACTGAGGAAGATGGCAAAGGAGCTGGAGTATCCATCTCCAGAAGGTTGTAGTATCCCTTTTGTACCTCAGAGATTTGCCTCGACTGCCACTCAAAGTTGTCTTACTGTTTTTTGACAGTTTCTCCAAATAAAGCCTCTTACAGAGGAGGGTCAGGCAAAAGGGAGTGTCACTTTCATCAGAGAAGACTTACTCAGGAAAGTGGAATCGCTATGATTAATCCAGAAAATTATCAGAATCCGGTTCAGTATTCTTTTCATGGGAGGACGAATCCAAGACTTGCTTTTGTGGTGAGGTTTCAGACAGCTGGGTCACAAAAGGAGGAGGTTTCATGGACATAATAGAAGTCCATTTTTCTACGAAAGGAATAGGGGATGTCAGATGCTTGTTTTTTTGTTTCTTCTTATTTGGTGTGATGTCTGCCTGCATGAGTCTTGAAGAATCGTAATCTTGTCTCACTTCAAAAAGTGCACCAAGAACCTCCATCCATACAAGGAAAGAATAGTTGCGTAAAATCTTACCATAACTACAGATGTCCTCTTCCATGTTACAGTATTCTTAGTGTGAGATTCTCTGCCTCAGGTGACCCAAATGTCACCTCCTATACAAAAGCTTAAGCCTGGCTGCTGTAGGTGCGTGGGACGTCACACGTAGGGCCACAAACCAAGGACCTTAAATGTGACGTCTGCACGCAAAGACCTCGGAACTTAAATGCCCAGTCGACAGTCCCACAAAAAATAACAAGAGATGTCAGCCAGAGGTGCAAAGTGTCATATGCTGGCAAGTCTACCCCTGATGTAGGGTACAGTTTCAGAGTGCGCTAAAGATATGTCAGTAGTCAGTAAGGGGGATAGGTGGGTGGGAAGGAATGCTGCAACATGGAAAAGGACATCTATGGTTATGGTAAGATTTTATACAACTATTTTATGTCCTTCTATTCCTATGTTGCAGCATTCTTAGTGTGGGAGAGTACCACAGCTTAATTAGAGGGAAGGGTGGAGGTAGATGTAACTGATTCCACAAAACCCTGCAGGATTGCTCTAGCAAACCCTGCCTGGGCTCTGGAGACGTGGTCCAATTTGTACTGTTTGGTGAAGGTGTGAATTGTGGACCAGGTGGCTGCTTCTAGGATGGAGGCTGTGTCCAGGGCTTTGAAGAAGGCTTTGGAGGTTGCCATACCGCTGGTAGAGTGAGTACTTTCCACGTGGGATAAGTGCTTGCCATGGTGGGAGTAGCAGAAGGAAATAGTTTTCCTGATCCAACAGGAAATGGTTTGCTTGGAGACTGCCTTGCCCAGGACGTTAGGGTGTAAGGAGACAAACAGTTAGTTAAATTTTCTGATGGACTTAGTTTTATCTACGTAGAATCTTAGTTGTCTGTGCACATCCAGGGAATGGAGTATCCTCTCACTGTCATTGGTTGGAGAGGGAAAGAAGGTGAGCAGGTGAAATGGATTGGTTTAGGGGCAGTTCCATTGACCCCTTTAGGCATGAAGGAAGGATTAGTGTGTAGAGTCACCGTATCCTTGTGGAAAGTAGTGTAGGGGGGGAGCAGGCCATGAGAGCTTGCAATTCTGACACTCTTCTAGCTGAGGTAAGGGCCACTAGCAGTACAGGCTTCCATGTACACATCTGGAGCGTAGCAGCACTAGCTGGTTCAAAAGGGGCCAGTGTTAGTTTTTCCATAATGAAATTTAGGTCCCAGGGGGGTGGGATGGGGTTTCTTGGTGGTCTGATGTGTAAGACCCCTTTCAGGAATAGTTTGACATCTATCCTGGATAGTAAAGGGGGATCTAGTGGTAGACAGGCTGAAATTGCTGATAGGTGGACTTTCATTGAACAGTATGAAAGACCAGCCTTAATTAGTTCACACACATAAGTAAGGACTGGGGGGGGTCGTCTGACTGGCAGGGGTCCCTCTCCTTATGGAGAGACCATTTGGAGAAAATTTCCCATTTCAATAGGTAAAAACAAAATGAAAACTCCAGCAAAGCTAGAACTTCCACTGAGTGACCTCCCAAATCTCTTGTATTAGAGGCACATGGGATATATTGCAAATGACCCTTATGAACACCTGATGTTCATAAGGACCATTTGCATATATCCCATGTGCCTCTAATACAAGGATTGGGAGGAGATTTCATTTTGTTTTTACTGATTGGTTTTTCAGTGACCTTCTCGCTCATCATTTCAATAAGTAGGATTTCTTAGTAGGAGGCTTCCTGGCCTCCCTCAGGACTAAAAGCCCGTCCTCTAAGTAGTGGTGTCTGAAAGGGATTAGAAGTTTATCACCCAAAGTGTTAGGCCTAATATATGTAGGTGAAGGTGAATCAGAGCTCCCTTTTGATGTGTGAGTAGGTCCACCTTGTGGGGGTAACTTGGGTAATGAGAGAAGCAGGGGGAACCAGTGCTGCCTTGGCCAGTAGAAAGTCACCAGCAAGATTTTTGGTTTCTCCTTCCTGATTTTCAGGAGAACTTTTTGAATGAGGGAAGGGTAGAACAGCATACAGAAACCGTCCCTTCCATGGAATGCTGACGGCATCTACCTTCCATGCAAGTAGGGAGTGATCCTTGGAGCAAAAGTTTTTCAATTATCTGTTCTGGGGGGGGGGGGTCAAAATGATCTACTTGAGGTGTGCCCCACCGGTGGACAATGTTTAGAAAGGTATCCCTGTTCAACATCAACTTGTGCTATACGGAGGATTTTCTGCTGAGAATATCCACTTGTTTGTTGTCCTGACAGGGGATATATGTTGCCTGCAGGGTTAAGCTGTTCCTGGAGGCAAGGTCCCAAATTTGCAATGATATCCGTTATAGGAGGTAGGCCTTGGTCCCTCCCTGTTTGTTGAGATACCACATGACTGTGGTATTGTCTGTGAATATCTGAGGGGGGCCCAGGTGAAGGATAGGAAGGAAGGAAGGCTTTCAGGGCTAGAACTGCAGTCATTTCCCTGACATTGATATGTTTCTTTTGGAGGGTAGGATTCCAGGCTTCCTGTACCATGAAACCTTTCATGGTAGCCCTCCAATTAGGTCTGATGCATCTGTATGCATATGCTGGATTGGGGAGGGTGGTTGTAGTGGAAGGCCCGGGTTCAGAAATATTTGTTGGATCCACCACTTCAATTTTGTTTTGAGGCAGGACAGGAGGGTAATTTGTTGCTCTAGGTTCATAGGTTGGTACAAGGCTATCGGCCCTAAGGCCTGTACAAGCCTAGTCATAAAAATTCCCTGGATATTTCTTGCCAAAATACTTGCTTCCCTGGACCCCTGTCCAGCAGGGCGACTGATGTAATCCCCAGGGAGAATTTCCTATCTCCCATCCAATCGTCAAGGTTCCTTTTGAAGCTGGCCAAGGAGGCGCTCTGCTTGACATGTATGTTAGGGTATGTTAGTGTTGGGATCACACATTTTTCAGGTACCACTGGAGCTTTCACATGTGCATTCTGGCTAGGGGTAGCATCGGGATGGTGGCTGCCATGAGCCCCAGCATTTGCAAGAATTCTCTTGCAGATATCTATGAAAGTACAGTTCTGTACCTACCATAAATGTAGATGTTCGAGTGTTCACCCTGCTGCAGTCATCACACTTGGGTTATCCTGTCGTCAGGCGGTCCCGCAGTCGGCCGGATTTCCAAAGTCTTGGTCCGACGTCGGTTGCTGTCGCCTCATCCCTGACGTCAGTGCGCCAGGGGTACATATATTGCAATCGACGCCATTTTCTTCAGTTTTTCTTGCCCCAGATGTCAGGTGCCCCCAAAAAGATGATCAAAATTAGTACCAAAAGGTGCAAACACTGTACAAACACAAAATCCCTTCAGCTATAAGCAAATACATCAGAAAGGCATAGCAAAGATTTAGCCAGTAGAACAGAGGGGTTGGAGGGAGGGTAACCTGGACTGCAGCAGGGTGAACACTTGAACATCTACATTTATGGTAGGTACAAAACTGTACTATGTTCATCGTGTTACCCTGCTGCAGTCATCACACTTGGGTTGAGTCCCAAAGCTAAGGTAGGGTGGAGGCATCATAGAGGGTTAGTGGAGGCAATGAGGCCCTGCAGAACTGCAGTGGCGAAGCCTGCCCTGGACATAGAATAAAGAGGTAAGTGATAGTGTTTGGTGAAGGTGTGTACAGAACTCCAAGTTGCAGCTTCTAAAATTTCCTTGGTAGGAACCCCCCTGAGAAAGGCTGTAGAGGTAGCTGTTGCCCTGGTAGAGTGGGATCTAATGGTAGGAGGAACTGGTTTCCCATGATGGGTATAGCAGAATCGTATGCAATGGCCTATCCATTTAGAAATGGTTTGCTTGGATATGGCCCTCCCTTGAGAAGTTGTAGCATAGGAAACAAAGAGCTGGTCAATTTTTCTGAAAGCCTTAGTTTTATCCAAGTAGTAACGGAGCTGTCTGTGAATGTCCAAGGAATGCAGGAGTCTCTCACCTTTGTTCTGTGGATTGGGGAAGAAAGTGGGTAGGTGCATGGTTTGATTTAAATCTACACTGGAAACCACCTTAGGCATGAAGGAAGGATTAGTTCATAGAGAAACTCTGTCTTGATGAAAAATGAGGAAAGATTCCACTGCCATAAGTGCCTGTAATTCTGAGACTCTCCTAGCAGAAGTTATTGCCAGGAGTAGGGCAGTCTTCCAAGATAGGAACTGAAGGTCTGCAGAAAAAGCTGGTTGAAAGGGAGGTAGCATTAGTTTTTCCAAAACAAAGTTGAGGTCCCATGTTGGTGTAGGGGCTCTTCTAGGTGGTCTAATGTTTTTTGCCCCTCTGAGGAACTGCCTTAGAAGAGGATTTGAAAATAAAGGTGGATTCGTGTCGTAGTGAGCTGAAATAGCTGAAGCATGGATTTTAATAGAGGAGAAGGAAAGTCCTTTATGCAACATTTCAGCTAAATACTGCAGAATGTGAGGCATATGAGGCCGAGTTGTGTCTTGACCTTTAGCTTGGTTCCAAGCACAAAACCTTTTCCATTTGTCCGAGTAAGCTTTCCTGGTGCTTGGCCTCCTGGCCTCTAGAATAACATCCAGTACTGCTTGTGAAAAAGGGGCTGGTGGGATGCTTAATTGATTTGCCATGCAGCCAGGTTTAAGGTTTTGATCTGGCTGTGTAGAATCTGCTCGTCTTGCTGCGTGAGCAAATGAGGTATTTGAGGCAATATCCATGGTGGGCTGTGAGCCATATTCTTCAATAGCGGGTACCAGTGCTGGCGTGGCCAGTCTGGGGCTATGAGAATCAGTCGAGGTTTCTCCTTTTTGACCTTCAAAAGAACCTTTGTGAGAAGAGGTAATGGAGGAAAGGCATATGCTGTCAGGTTTTTCCAACTGAAGGAGACAGCGTCCACTTTCCAAGCTTGATGGTGGAATGTCCTTGTGCAAAATTTTGTCAGCTGGTAGTTTTGAGGACTGGCAAACAGGTCTATATTTAGTAGACCCCATCTTTGAGTTATCATTGTAAATATTTGTGGGTCTAGCTTCCACTCGTGGGGATCTTTGATGTTTCTGCTTAGGTCGTCTGCCAATGTGTTTTTCTGTCCTGGCAGGAATTGAACTTGTAACTGGACTTGGTAGGCCAGAGCTGTGTTCCATAAGATTATTGATTGCCTGCAAAGAGGGTAGGAATGTGTGCCCCCTTGTTTATGTACCACATTTACGGTGGTGTTGTCCGTCTTTACTGCAAGTTGTCCTGGCTGTAGTAGATCCTTGAAGGCTGTCAGAGCTTTCTGTACAGCTAGCATCTCTTTTTGGTTTATGTGCAGTTTTCTTAGTTCTGCAGTCCATAGGCCTTGAATGCATTGCCCTGCCATGTGCGCCCCCCCAGGCATAGTCTGAAGCATCTGTTGTGATAGTTTGCCTGGGTGGGGGCAAGGTGAAAGGCTGACCCTTGTTGAGGTGACATGCCTGTGCCCACCATAGAAATTCCTGTTGAAGGCAGGGAATGAGAGATATCACTGTGTCCAAACTGTGGCTGTGTTGAGACCATACGCTTTTTAGGTACCACTGTAATTTCCTCGTATGCAGTTTTGCAAATGGTATTATCAGAATGCAAGATGCCATGAAGCCCAAAGCCTGCAGAATTTTTCTTGCAGTTACTTGGGTCTTTGTTGCCATTGTCTTGAAATATTGAGTCAGTTGTAATTGCTTGTCTGGTGTAAGATAAGCCTTCTGGGCCGTTGTGTCCAAGCTGGCACCCAGGAATGTCATTTTTTGTGAGGGTACTAGTTTTGACTTCTTTTCGTTTACTGTGTACCCCAGACAATTTAGTAGATGCTTCACAAAAGCCAGATGTTGTAAGAGAATGTCTTTTCTTTCTGCTTGGATGAGGCAGTCGTCCAGATATGGATACATTTGAATTCCTCTTTGTCTGCAGTATGCAATTACTGGTGCCAGGCATTTTGTGAATACTCTGGGCAGTAGATAAGCCAAAGGGCAGTGCAGAGAATTGATAATGGGTTGAACCTGCAATGAAACGGAGGTATCTTCTGCAACTTTGTCTGATAGGGACATGCAGGTATGCCTCCTTGAGGTCCAACGTTACCAGCCATGCTTCCTTGCCCAACATGGGAAGTAGCTGCTGTAGTGTTAGCATCTTGAATTTGGGAACTTGTAAGTGTTTAGAATTGAAAGGTCCAGAATTGGTCTCCAAGCATTTTCTTTTCTGGGTACTAGGAAGAGTCTTGAGTAAAATCCTTGGCCTTGCTCTTGAGTTGGTACCCTCTGAATGGCTCTCATGGCCAGGAGAGCTGTAATTTGTTTTTGAGCCTCTGCCCTTTGATTTTGTGGCAGGTTTGGCATTCCTCTTTTTATTGGCAAGGTGTGAAAGTGGAATCTGTATCCTCGTAAAATTATGTCTAGGACCCATTTGTCCTTTGTGACCATGTGCCAGTTGTCTGCAAATAGTGCTAGTTTTCCCCCCAAGGGGGCTGACAAAAGAGCTTTGTTTGGCCAGCTGAGGTGCAAGTCATTGAGTTTGCCTTCGGGTGAGTTGAGACCTGTCTTCTCCTCCCTTCTGGGTTGGAGTGCCCCATTGGCGAGGCTTATACTGAGCTTGTGGTTGTCCTCTGCCCCTTGGGCACCTGTATTCACCCCTCTGAGGCCTGTCAGTGGCTGGAAAGGACCAATTTTTTGTTGGCCAGTTTCTGCTGAAGCGAGGGGGTTGTACTAGTAGGAAATCTTTAAAACGTCTTCTGCTTTAACACCAAAAAGAACATCCTGCTGTAAGGGAGCATCTAGTAGTTTTGCTTTAACATGATCAGGCAGACTTTGTTCCTTTAACCAGGCATGCCTACGTATAACTGATCCAGTGACAGCTGCTCTGCAGGAGGCCTCTAAAAAATCAAACCCACATTGTAAGGTATGTTTGCCCACCTGCTCGGTGGCGTGCAACAAATCCTGTACTTCTTTCTTTTCAGATTGTTGAGGTAGGGTGGTTATCTTTTATTTTAACTGAGAGATCAGAAATTGCTGATACTTAAGCATATGAAATTGGCAGTTCACTGCTCTCATAGCTAAAGTGGCTGAGGTGTACACCTTTTTCCCCCCATCTGTCTACTGCTCTTGAATCACTTTCAGAAAGTACTGGATTTTTAGCCATGGAAGCCTTGGCCCCCTTGGGACCCTGGGAGATAGTCTCTGGGTCAGCTACTGGGCTTTTGTAAAGGAATTTGTGGGAATCAGGTACTCTGTATTATCTGTCAGGCTTGGCCGGGGCAGGAGGAAGAGAGTCAGGGTTGAAAAGTACAGTTTTGTACCTACCATAAATGTAGATGTTCGAAGATCCACATTGCTGCAGTCCTTACATATGGGTAGTCCGCTGTCCTCGGTCGGCCCGAATACCAAAGTATAAGGCTGACGTCGGTCAAGGCGCTTAAAACTGACATCAGGACGTCAGGGTACAAAAGCGCATGACAGACGTCATTTCCTCAGTCTTTTCTTGCCCCAGATGTCAGAAGGCCCTAACAAGAAAGGCCAAAGCCAAAAACCAGCAAAAACTAACCAACCACCCATGCACTAACCATATTTACAATATGTACAACACAAACTACACCACCACCTTCAACAACAGAGGGGAAGGAGGGAGGGTAAATTGGACTGCAGCAATGTGGATCTTCGAACATCTACATTTATGGTAGGTACAAAACTGTACTATGTTCTTCATCTCGCATTGCTGCAGTCCTTACATATGGGTAGAATCCCAAAGCAGAGGTAAGGAGGATGGCAAAACTATAAAGCATTAGGAGCTGCCAAAATGCCCTGTAAAATAGCAGTGGCAAATCCAGCCCTAGATTTAGAGTAAAGTGGAAGGTGGTAATGCTTAGAGAAAGTATGCACTGAACTCCAAGTAGCTGCTTCCAAAATATCTTTAGTAGCCACCCCTTAAAAGCTGTAGAAGTGGCAGTAGCCCTAGTGGAATGAGGCCTAATCCCAGCTGAAATCTCCTTACCATGATGGGAATAACAGAAAGCAATACAAAACCCAATCCACTTAGAAATAGTTTGTTTTGAAACAGGTTTGCCCTGAGAACCCAAAGCAAAAGAAACAAACAACTGCTGAGACTGCCTGAACCCTTTAGTTCTGCTCAAATAATATCGCAACTGTCTGTGTATATCCAAAGTGTGCAAAATCATTTCCCCTTTATTTTGGAGGTTTGCATAAAAAGTAGGCAAATGAATAGTTTGGTTTAAAGCCACACTAGAAACTACTTTAGGCATAAAAGAAGGGTTAATACGCAAAGACAACCTATCCTTGTGGAAAATTAAGAAAGGCTCAACTGCCATAAGGGCCTGTAATTCAGAAACCCTTCTCATGAGGTAATGGCCAACAAAAAAGCAGTCTTCCATGATAAATATTTCAACTCTGCTGATGCTGCAGGCTCAAAAGGTTGTAGAGTGAGTTTCTCCAACACAAAATTGAGATCCCAAGCAGGAGTAGGAGCTCTACGTGGGGGTCTTATATTCTTTGCCCCTCTAAGGAATTGCTTAAACAAAGGCTGAGAAAATAATGGTGGGTCACAGTCATAGTGAGCAGAAATTGCTGCAGCATGAACCTTTATAGAGGAGAAGGACAAACCCTTGTCCAATAACTCAGTAAGGTATTGAAGTGCAACACTTAAATTAGGTTTAGAAACATCAAAGTCCTTTGCTGTACTCCAAAATAAAAATCTCCTCCATTTATCTGTGTAAACTTTCCTTGTACTAGGCCTTCTGGCCTCCAAAATAACATTCAAAACTTGTTGTGGAAGCTGAGACCCTCCAGGGTTTAAAACAGAATATGCCAGGCTGTCAGATGTAGAGAATGAAGTTTGACATTGAGTAAATGACTGTTCTCCTGAGACAGCAGGTGAGGAATCGAAGGCAAAGGCCATGGAGGCTCCCATACCAGACTTCTCAGTAATGGGTACCAGTGCTGTCGAGGCCAATCTGGAGCTATTAAATCATGTTTGGCTTGTCCTGTCTGACCTTCAGGAGTACCTTTGGGAGGAGAGGCAGAGGTGGAAAGGCATACACGTGAAGATTGCTCCAATTGAATGAGAGAGCATCCACTTTCCAAGCTGTGGGATGAAACCTTTTTGTGCAAAACTTTGGCAGCTGGTAATTTAGTGGAGAAGCGAACAGATCTATGTCTGGAGTTCCCCATAACACTGTCAATCTCTGAAATACATGAGGATCCAATTTCCATTCGTGGGGATCCATAATTTGTCTGCTCAACACATCTGCTAAGGAGTTCTGTGCTCCTGGCAGAAACCTTGCCTGAAGATTTAGCTGTAAACTGAGAGCAGTCTCCCACAAAATCAATGCTTGTCTGCACAGAGGATAAGAATGCGTTCCCCCTTGCTTGTTGATGTACCACATGACAGTTGTGTTGTCTGTTTGAATCAACACCTGCCCTGGAAGAAGTAAATCCTTGAAAGCTATCAATGCAAATTGGACTGCTAACATCTCCTTCAAGTTGATATGTAGATGTTGAAGTCTGGCAGGCCACGTGTCTTGTACCCATTTTCCATTTAGATGAGCTCCCCAAGCTTTGTCTGAGGCATCTGTCGTTAAAATCTGACTCGCCTCTGGCGTGGTCACAGAGAGTCCCTTGTTTAGGTGACATTCCTGAGCCCACCACAAAAACTCCTTTTGAATGCAAGGTATTATCTGAATGACAGTGTCCAAATCTTGGCAGTGCTGTGTCCATACATTCTTGAGATACCATTGTAGCTTCCTCATATGCAGTTTGGCATTGGGAAGTACCAGAATACAAGATGCCATGAACCCCAAGGCTTGAAGGACTGTCCTTGCAGTCAGCCTGGACTGACGAGACAATTTGTGGAAGTAAAGAGAAAGATTCTTTTGTTTGTCCGGGGTCAAAAAGGCCATCTGGGATGCTGTATTCAGTCTCACACCCAGAAAGCACATGTCCTGAGAGGGTACTAGACTGGACTTTATTTCATTCACAGAATACCCCAGGCATCTTAACACTGCCATCACATACTGTAGATGATGAAGAAGTTTGTCCTTTTCTTGGGCCAGAATCAGGCAATCGTCCAAATAAGGATAGATTTGTATTCCTCTTAGCCTGAAGAAAGCTACCACTGGAGCCAGAACCTTCGTGAATACTCTGGGCACAGTAGATAAGCCAAAGGGCAATGCAGAGAACTGATAATGTGAAGTCCCAGCCAAAACGCAGATACTTCCTGCAACTGGGCCTGATAGGAACATGAAGGTAAGCCTCCTTGAGAACCAGAGTCACCATCCAGTGATCTTTGCCCAGCAGAGGTAAAAGCTGTTGTAACGTCAACATTTTGAACTTGGGAATGTCCAGATATGTGTTGAGGATAGATAAATCCAAGATTGGTCTCCACGTGTTTCCTTTCTTTGGTACTAGAAACAGGCGAGAATAAAATCCTAGGCCCACTTCTGGCAGAGGGACCGGTTGTATGGCCCCTATTTGAAGTAGCAGAGAAATTTGTTTGTGAGCCTCTAGTCTTTGCTGAGGAGGAACGTCCAGCATGCCTTTGAAAGGAGGCAAGGTATGGAAATAAAACTTGTAACCCTGGTGTATGATATCCAATACCCATTTGTCCTGGGTAATCAACATCCAATTTTCCTTGAAGACTGCTAACCTTCCTCCCAAAGGTGCTGCCAGGCAAGAAGGATCTGGCAGCTGAAATAGTAGGTCATTGGGCCTGTTTACGAAAGGACTGGCCCCTGCCCTCACCCGAAGATTGTGCAGGTGAACTCCCTGTTCTACGCCTGAAAGAACTCTGAGCTCTCCCCCTACCACGTCTAGATCTACCCCTAGACTGAGAATCATAAGAAGGATACGTCCACCCCTTAGCAGGCCAATTCCTACTAAACTTTGGGGGCTGAACTTGCAAAAAATCTTTAACAGCCTGCATAGACTTAGCCTTGTCTTCCATTTTCTTCAAGACTGACTCCACAGGTGAACCAAACAACACATCAGACTGCAAAGGAGCATCCAAAATCCTTGTCTTAACATGGTCAGATAAATTCTGATCCTTCAGCCAGGCGTGCCTGCGAAGAACTGAGCCAGTGGCAGCCACCCTAGACGAGGCCTGCACAGCATCAAAACCACACTGTAATGAATGCTTACCCACCTGTTCAGAGACATGCACCAAATCTTGTAATTCTTTACACTCAATGCCTTCCGCCAGAGCATCCACCTTAGACTTCAATTGAGAAAGAAGAAAGTTTTGATATTTCAACATATGAAACTGGCAAGTCAAGGCCCTCATAGCTAAGGTAGAAGATGTATAGACCTTTTTTCCCCATCTATCCAAAGCTCTGGCTTCTTTATCTAGAGGAACCGGATTTTTTACAACAGAGGCATTGACACCCATAGGTCCCTGACTAATAGTTTCTGGGTCCGCCCTAGGACTCTTACAAAGATATTTATGAGCCTCAGGCACCCTGTAATACCTATCCGGTTTAACAGGAGCAGGAGGCAGAGAATCAGGATTAAGAGAAGCCTCTGCAAACACATCTTCCACAACATCCAGAACAGGGGGTATAGCCAAGGGCCTATGCTGGGGTAACAGCAAAAATTCCCTAAGCCTTTTCCGAGAATCAGAGAAGTCCTGACCTTCCCACTTAAAATGTTCCCTCATAGAATGAAGTGTCTCTGAAAAAGAAAAATCCTCTGGAGGAGAAGCAGAAGGATTGGAATCATCTGCATCAGAATCAGAATAAGGAGAGTACTCCTGCAGGTCTTCAGCTGAAGACTCTGAAACATCCGAAGCCTGCTCAAAACTTCCCAATTCTGGCTCCACCCTAGGCCTCTTATCAGGAGGGGGCAAAGAACCTCTAATCAGAGTAATCAAATCTTCTGCCATTTTAAGCATGTGCTTCTTAGGCACAGACCCTGCTGAACTAGGAGTGACACCAACAGAAGCTAAAACTGGCCTGCCTCTGGGAGAAGCCTTGGAAACAGAAGGAGAAGGCCCAACCACCCTAGGAAGGGAGGGGAGTACAGTAACTTGAGAAGCCCCTTCAGCCTGACCTGCCTCCTGAGAGACCACCTCCTGCAAAATCAAAGTCTCCCCCTGAGACTCCAGAGAGGTCTCCGTCGGAACCACCGGTTCCACTGAAGCCTCTAAAGAACCGCCGTACCGCACGGGCGACCCCTCTTGCCTCGGTTTAACTGTTTTGTCTCTGCGCTTCTTACAGAAGCGGGCGGAGAATCCGGCATATTATAATTGCACCACTTCCCAAAGACCAGCCTAGCACAATCTAACCTCCGCTTAATAGTGCGTTTATTGAACCTAGCACAAAAGCGACACCCAACAACGTCGTGCTCAGGCCCCAGACAAGGAATACACAAAGAATGATAATCCCTATGCGGTATCTGTTTCCCACAAGAAATACAGTTATTCACTTTCTGACATCCGGTAAAACACTGAGGCAAGAAAAACCAAAATATTCCCAACGGGTACTTAGCCAACTTGGATTCGGTCTGAAACTCATCGAAAAATTTCAGAACGCCGAACGGCACTTGCAACGCTGCTTCTGCATCGGACCATGCGGCAAAAAAGACTGAGGAAATGACGTCGGTCATGCGCTTTTGTACCCTGACGTCCTGATGTCAGTTTTAAGCGCCTTGACCGACGTCAGCCTTATACTTTGGTATTCGGGCCGACCGAGGACAGCGGACTACCCATATGTAAGGACTGCAGCAATGTGAGATGAAGAACATCTGGATTCTAAGTAGACATCATCCACAATGTCCAAAACAGGAGGGATGGCTAGAGGTCTGTGTTGGGAGAGTAAAAGAAACTCTCTGAGCCTTTTCTTGGAATCAAGAGTAATCCTGACCTTCCCAGTGAAAATGTTCCCTCACAGTGTGTCAAGTTTCCCCAAAAGAGTAATCTTCTGGAGGGGAAGCTGAGGGAATAGAGTCCTCAGCATCAGAATCTTCATAAGGACAGAAGGAATAGTCTTGGTCCTCAGAGGAATCCGAAGAAATAGTTGTTCAGAGGAAGCAGAATCTTCCTCTTGTCTAGGCCTTTTGCCAGGAGGAGGCTGAGAACCCCTGATAAGAGAAATCAAATCTTCAGCCATTCTGAGCATCTGTTTCTTAGGCATAGGGCCTTGAACAGGAGACTGAAGTGAAGTCTTTTTCGATTTAGGAGTCTTCGACTTGGAAAACGTTTTGACTGTAAGCGTCGTCGGTCTGAAAATGCCTTCAGAAACCGATGGCGTTTCAGAAGTACAGACGTCCTTGGAAGTTAAATTGTCGGAAGGGCCTGAAGTAAAAAGGCTGCGTCGGCCTAGTGCATTCCGTCAAAATATCTGTAGCGGTCTCGGGTTCCAGAACTGCGGTAGCCAGAGGCTGCATCGGAGCCTCACTGATAACCGGAGACCGGATCAACCGAGGCCTCGGAATCGGCCTTAGGCCTGAGCTGTCGGTCCTTGTCCCTGCGCTTTTAGTGCACGCCGGTAGTCGGTAGCTCCGACGGCATGTTATAGTTAAATTTTCTACCAAAAAAGTGTTGTGCGAAATCAAATCGTCTTTTAATAGTACGTTTATTAAATCTAGCACAAAAACGACAAGAAGTGACGGTGTGATCAGTGCCTAGGCAAGGTATGCAATAAGAATGAAAATCCTTATGAGGTATTTGCTTCCCACAAGAAATACAATTGTTAACTTTTTCTGACATCGGTCTGAGGCAAGAAAAGTTTCCCCAACAGGGTACTTAGCTTTATAGAAGACTTCGGTCTGAAATTCGAATTCGATAATCTCAGGAGTCGGCCGACCAGCACTTGCGAACTGCTTCTGCTTTGGGCACCGCGTGGCAAGAAAGACTGGAGAAAATGGCGTCGGTTGCAATATATGTACCCCTGGCGCACTGACGTCAGGGATGAGGCGACAGCAACCGACGTCGGACCAAGACTTTGGAAATCCGGCCGACTGCGGGACCGCCTGACGACAGGATAACCCAAGTGTGATGACTGCAGCAGGGTAACATGATGAACATCCCGTAATAAGCTTTGGAAGTGAGTGAAGTGAGTGGAGAGAGACAGAACTTTGTCCTGAGAGAGAAAAGCCTGCATCAGGTCTGTTCTGATCCTGCAGCCCAGAAAGATTTTGTCCTGCTTTGGCCTCAAGGATAAATTTAGGAGACTGAGGGTGAATCCCAAGCTTTGAAGCAGGGAAGTGGTGAACTTCAGATGATTTTGAAGGGTGACCTCTGTTTCTGCTAGAATGAGGATGTCGTCTAGATAAGGATAGAGTTGGACACCTTTGGTTCTGCAGAAAGCTATAGCTGGGGCTAGGCATTTTGTAAATACCCTGGGTGCAGTAGACAAACCAAACAGCAAGGCAGTAAATTGAAAATGAGAACACTGCCCAGTAAGAATTTTCTGATGGAAGGTTTTATGGGAATATGGAGATAAGCTTCCTTTAGCTCTAGACAGGCCATAAAGGCCTGGGCTGGCAATAATGGAAGAAGTGTGTGAAGGGAAAACATTCTGAATGATGGAACTTTTAGGAAAAGGTTTAGAAAAGATAATTCTAGCATTGGTTTCAAAGGGCCAGCTTTTTTGGGGACCAAAAAAATCTTGAGTAGAAGCCTTTTCCTTCCTGCTCTGGAGGGACACATCCTATGGTTCATAATCTCAGAAGGCCTTGCAGTATATGAGGGGATGAGGTGGAGTTGTTTTTTTTGGGGGGGAAGGAATGCTCCTTAGAAGGGGTTTCCCTTCCAAGAAAGAAAAAGTACAGTTGTGTACACTTACCATAAATGTAGATGTTCGAGTGTATTTCACTGTTGCAGTCATCACATTTGGGTTATCTGCTTGCAGTAGCCCTCAGTCGGCCTGATTATCAAATTCTTGGGTCCTGCGTCGGTTACTGTCTCATCTTCCGCGACGTCAGGTAGTCAGGGGTATGTAAAGCATGCAGCCGACACCATTACATCAGATTTTCTTGCCCCAGATGTCAGGTGCCCGCTAATGGGTAGCAATTAATATATATATATATATATATATATATATATATATATATATATATATATATATATATACACACACACACACACACACACACACACACACACACACATACATACAAGGTTATACCTCCAACAAAAAAGCAAATACACCAAAAAGCTTTTAAGCATAGTAAAGGAGCGTAGAGGTATAGTCAAATGAAGTCAGGGGGTTGGAGGGAGGGTAACCAGGACTGCAACAGTGAATACACTCGAACATCTACATTTATGGTAAGTGTACACAAAGTACAGTTGTGTACACTTACCATAAATGTAGATGTTCAAGTGTATTCAATGTTGCAGTCATTACACTTGGGTTACCCTGCTGGCAGGCTACCCTCAGTCGGCCAGAATTCCAAAGTCTAGGTCCGGCGTCGGTTGCTGTCGCCTCTTCCCTGACGTCAGTGCGCCAGGGGTATAAAAGATGCAGCTGACACCATTTTTTTCAGTTTTTCTTGCCGCGCGGTGCCCGAAGCAGAAGCAGTTCGCAAGTGCCAATCGGCCGACTCCTGAGATTTTCATGTTCGAATTTCAGATCCGAAGTCTTCATTAAAAGCCGTTGGGGAAAACTTTTTTTCTTGCTCCAGACTGATGTCAGAAAAAGTTAATAATTGCATTTCTTGTGAGGAGCAAATGCCTCATAAGGATTTTCATTCTTACTGTATTTCTTGCCTAGGCTCTGAACACGACGTTGCTTGTTTTCAGTTTTGTGCTAGATTTAACCAATGCACTAAAAACCGCTGGTACGATTTTGCATTTCACTACTGTGGCAGAAGATTTAATTACACGATGCCGTCGGATAGCCAACCAACTACCGCAATTCCCAAGAAACGCAAAGAAAAAGAAAAGGACAGGCATCCGAGGTCTAAAACTGACGAGGCTTCTTTAGATAGAATTTAGGTAGCATTAGGACCAGCTATAAGGCCCTGTAAGACTGCAGTGGCAAAGCCAGCTCTGGATTTAGATAAAATTGGCAAATTGTAATGCTTGGTGAAGGTATGTACATAACTCCAGGTAGCAGCTTCCAGGATGTCTCTGGTAGGGACACATCTGAGAAAGGCTGTAGAGGTAGATACAGCCCTGGTTGAATGGGGTCTAATCCCCTGTGGGACAGATTTTCCATGGTGCTTACAGCAGAAATTAATGCAATGGCCTATCCATTCAGAAATGGTTTGCTTTGAAATAGCCGTCCCCTCTGCCCCTGCAGCAAATGCCACCACCCGGTGTTCACATTTCCTTTGAGGTTTAGTCCTGACCAAGTAAAATCTAAGTGGTCTGTGCACATCTAGGGAGTGCAGTATCCACAGATTCGAAAAGAAGGTTGGCAAATGAATGGATTGATTAAGAACCACACTGGATACCACCTTGGGCATGAAGGAGGGATTGGTCCTGAGGGACACCCTGTCCGCATGAAAGATAATGAAAGACTCCACTGCCATAAGGGCCTGTAATTCAGATACCCTTCTTGCTGAAGTGATTGCTAAAAGGAAAGCTGTTTTCCATGAATGCACAAGTTTTTGGCCCCTCTGAGAAACTGCTTGAGCAGTGGGTGAAAAAAAGAGGAGTGGTTCCGTGCTGTAATCAGCTGAAAGGGCTGAGCCGTGAATTTTGATGGAGGAAAAGGAAAGGCCCTTGTGAAGCATCTCAGTTAAGTATTGAAGAATCCGAGGTAAATTGGGAGCTACTGTGGCCATCTCTTGAGTTTGGTTCCAGGCACAGAATCTTTTCCATTTTTCAGCATAAGATTTTCTAGTACTAGGCCTCCTTGCCACCAAAATGACCTCCAACACGTGTTTACTGAGAGATGGTAACGGAGTCATTAGGTAATTAGCCAGGCTGCTAGGATCAGGGTTTGAAGCTGGGGGAGCAGAATCTGCCTCTCCTGCTGTGACAGCAAGGTAGGGGTCTGAGGCAGGTGCCATGGGGCTAGCTGTGACACACTGCGCAAGAGTGGGTACCAGTGTTGGCGTGGCCAGTCTAGTGCATAGGATGTGTGGTTCATAGGTTAGTATTAGGCTAACTGCCCTTTGCGAGCCATTTCAAGCAGCCAGCCATCCCCCTGTGAGACCCAAAACCTGTGTACTGTTTGTAAGGCAAACACCTTAACCATTAGGCCACCCTCCCCATCCAGTATCATCCTTGGTTTGTCCTGTTTGACCTTTAGTACTACTTTGGAAAGAAGAGAGGAGAAAAGGCATAAACTGAGATTTTTCCAGCTGAAGGACAGAGAATCTACTTTCCAAGCTTGTTTGTGGGGAGTCCTTGTGCAGAGTTTGTCCAATTGGTAGTTCTGGGGGGAGGCAAACAGGTCTATATCTGGGCTCCCCTATTTCTTTATCAACATGTCGAAAGCCTTTGGTTCCAGTTTCCACTCGTATGGGTCCAAGAGATTTCTGCTTAATTTGTCTGCCAGCGTATTTAGTTTTCCTGTCAGGAATTGAGCCTGCAGATGCACTTGGTAGCTCAAGGCTTTGTTCCACAGAGCCATGGCTAGTCTGCAAAGGGGGTAGGAATGGGTACTCTCCCTCCTTGTTTATGTACCACATAACAGTAGTGTTGTCCGTCTTTACCACTAATTGTCCTGGAAGAATGTGGTTCTTGAAGGCTGCCAGAGCATTCTGTACAGCTAACATTTCTTTTTGATTGATATGCAGATGCATTTGACTTGGGTTCCATTTGCCCTGAATGCACTTCCCTGCCAGGTGAGCCCCCCATGCATAGTCTGATGCGTCTGTTAGGGTTTGGGTGGCAGGGGGTAGAGTGAATGGTAGTCCCTTGTTTTGGTGGCAGGCCTCTGCCCACCAAATTAATTCTAACCGTAGGCAAGGTATAACAGGAACTGTTGTTTCTAGATCCTGAGAATGCTAACACCATAGGCTTTTAGATACCATTGTAGCTTCCTCATATGCAGTTTTGCATATGGAATTAGTAGAATGCACAAGGCCACGAACCCCAAAGCTTGCAGTATTTGCCTTGCAGATAGCAGGGTTTTTTGTGGCCACATCTTTGAAGTAAGTTGTCAAATTAATTTGTTTCTCTGGCGTGAGGAAAGCCATCTGGGAAGCTGTGTTCAAGCTTGCTCCCAGGAATATAATTTGTTGACAGGGTACCAGCTGTGAATTCTTTTCGTTTATGGTGTACCCCAGACAAGTTAGCACCTTTTGTACAAATACCAGATGATTCAAAAGTATGTCCTGGCTCTCTGCCTGAATTGGACAATTGTCCAGGTATGGGTATATTTGAATATTTCTTTGCCTGCAAAATGCAATAGATAAGCCAAAGGGCAGTGCAGAGAACTGATAGTGCATGCAGCCTGCTTTGAAGCATAGGTATCTTCCACAAGATTCCCTGATTGGGATGTGCAGGTAGGCTTCCTTTAAATCCAGTGCTGCCAACCAGGCATCTTTGCCTATCATGGGAAGCAACTGGTAAAGAGTTAGCATCTTGAATTTTGGAATCACCAAAAAAGTGTTTAGGATAGAAAGGTCCAGGATAGAATGCCATAAGTTGTCTTTTCTGGGTACAAGGAAAAGTCTCGAGTAGAAACCTTGTCCCTTTTCCTCTTCTGGTACAGAGTGAATAGCCTTTAATCTTAAGAGAAAGAATACTTGCTTTTGAGCTTCTGCCCACTGATTTGGGGGAAGATCTGGCCAAACATTTGGGGTTGGTAATGTGTGGAAGTGAAATCTGTATCCCTGGGAAACTGTTTAAAACCCATTTGTCCTGGGTAATGAGTTCCCAGTTTTTTGCTTGCAGAGCAATCTTTCCCCCCTAAAGGAGCAAGTCAGTTGAGAAATGCTTAGAAGTTTTAAAGTTAAGTCACTGAGACAGCTTACCATAGGTGGGAGTCTTACTACTTCCTGATTTGAAAGCGGGAGCCCCCCACTGCTTAGTCCTGTGCATACCCTGGGACTGAAGCCTGCTTGTTCTGCTGGTTCTGGGTTTGAACTGAGAAGGCCTAGAAGAGGCAGGAAAGGACCAATTTTTTTGAGGGCCAATGCCTACTAAATCTTGGAGGCTGCACTTGTAAGAAATCTTTAACAGTTTGCATAGATTTAGCTTTTTCCTCTATCTTTTTAAGAAATTCTTCTGCTTTGTTGCCAAACAGGCGGTCCTGATTTAAAGGAGCATCCAGCAATTTAGTTTAAACATGATCTGGCAAAGATTGCTCCTTAAGCCAAGCATGCCTCCTAAGTACAGACCCATTGACAGCAGCCCTGCAAGATACCTCTAGTGAATCAAAACCACACTGCAAAGTATGTTTTCCAACCTGTTCAGCAGAATGCATTAAATCCTGTAAATCCTTATTTTCAGCACAATCAGGAATCAAGATCATTTTCTGTTTAAGCAATCCAATAATATGCTGCTGATACTTTAACATATGAAACTGGCAATTTAAGGCCCTGATGGCCAAGGTTGCAGAGGTGTATACCTTCTTATCCCATCTATCCAGGGCCCTGGAATTTTGGCAGTAGTAGCCTTAATGCCCTTGGGTCCCTGTGAAATGGTCTCAGGATCTACAGTAGGATTTTTAAAAAGGAACTTGTGAGAATCAGGAACCCTGTAATATCTATCAGGTTTTCTGGGAGCAGGAGGTAGAGAGTCAGGGGCCAAGCTAGATTCCAAAAAGGCATCAACAATATCCAGCACAGGAGGGATAGCTAAAGGCCTGTGTTGGGGCAGGAGTAAGAAATCTCTAAGCCTCTTTTTAGAATCAGAGTAATCCTGGCTTTCCCAGTGAAAATGCTCCCCAAGAGTATGCAAGGTTTCACCAAAAGAAAAATCCTCTGGCGGAGAAGCAGAAGGAATAGAGTCCTCTGCATCAGAATCCTCATAGGTGGATAAGGGTAAATCCTGGTCATCAGAGGAGACAGAAATTTCAGAATCCTGGTCAGAAGTATCATAAGCAAATTGAGTCCTAGGTCTCTTAGAAGGGGAAGGTTGGCTTCCCCTGATTAAAGTAATAAGATCTTCAGATATTCTTATCATTTGTTTTTTAGGCATAGAGGCCTGACCATGCAGTCTGGGCGTCTGTTTCCTAGGCATGGTTCGAGCTTTAGGCCTTGAGGAAGAAGATGGTGTCAGTTTAATATGCAAGTCAGTAGGCCTGAATACACCCTCAGAAGCCAGTGCCTGCAAAGCAGCTCCGGACCCATCCAAGGTAGAGACATCCGCAGGTTCCGCAGTTGAAGCATCTCGCGGCATACTGGACTCCAAATGGGAGGCTTGCAAATTTGAAGTAGCAGGTATCAGGGGTTGCAAAAGCGCCTGAGTACCAGTGATCTGGTGACTAGCTTAGGAGAAGCGTCGTCGGCAGCTTTGGACCTAGGCGGCCTGTCTCTGTCATTATCTTTGTGTTTTTTCGGAATGTCGGTAGTCGAGTGGCTTACCGAAGACCTATCTGGATAATTAAACCAAGTACCAAAATATTTAGAAGCGAAAATATACAGACGATGAATAGTTTGTGGTTTAAATAAGGCATAAAACCGACAGCGAGGTACGTTGTGGTCAGGGCCTAGGCAAGGAATACAGTACGAATGAAAATCTTTATGAGGCATTTGCTTTCCACAAGAAGTACAACTACTAACTTTTACTGATATCGGCTTAGAGCAAGAAAAAGTTTCCCCAATGGGGTACTTAGCTTTAGTTGAAGACTTAGGTTCTGAAACTTGAAAATGAAAATTTCAGGAGTCAGTCGACCGGCACTTGCAAACTGCTTCTGCTTCAGGCAGTGCACGGCAAGAAAGACTGATGTAATGGTGTTGGCTGCATGCTTTATACCCCTGACGACCTGACGTCACGGAAGATGAGACAGCAACTGACGCAGGACCCAAGACTTTGATAAATCAGGCCGATTAAGGGCTACTGCAAACAAATAACCCAAATGTGATGACTGCAACGGTGAAACACGAAGAACATTATCCATTTTGAATGACTGCCAGCACCCAAGTGGTCTGTTGTGATGGATTTCCAAATGGGGAGGGAGTGGGAGAGGCGGGCTGACAAGGGGAGGTGGTCAAAGAAATCACGTATTGTTGGTTCCACTTCTATCTTGAAAAGGCTGTCTGAGTGGGTTGTAAGGCAGGTGGTCTGGAGGAGGTTTGTCTCCTGGTTCCTCTCCTACTGCCAGTAAGAGGAGAGCGGAGCAGAGAAGGGGGATCCTGACAAAGGTAGTCTTAACAGGATATTTCCTGTAGTACTTTTGGGATGGGTGACACCAGCAAGTGCTTTACGTCCTGAAGCTCCTTACTTTTTTCCTGCAGGTTTTTGAAAAGGTCTGCAGACATTTTACCAAGCAGGAGGTTGTGATCTAATGGGGCATCTAGGATTTTAGACTTAAAATCTTCTGGTAGGGGTTGGAGGCGTAGCCAAGAATATCTGTGGAGTACTGAAGCAGAAGCAGCAGACCTTGCAGAGGCCTATGCTGCATCGTAACTGCATGTAATAGAATGTCTGGCTACCTGGGAAGCCAGAGACAGTTTAGATGCTATCTCTGTTTTGGTGGGGCAGGCAGGGGTGGATATCAAGAGAGTAGAGGCTTGTGAAAAAACGTCCGAAGCATATTTTATCATGTGGGTTTGGTAGTTGATAGCTCTGATGGCCAGGGTGGTGGAGGTGTAAACCTTCTTTCCTATCCTGTCCATGATTTCGCTATCCTTATCAGTAGGCAAAAGGGAAACTGAAGGAATCAGTCATTGCTCATCAGGTGATACAGCAATTACAGCACGGTCTGCAAGCGGTGGCTTTACTAGGAATTTCTATTTATCTGGGACTTTGTAGAAGCTGTCCAGTCTCTTAGGGGCAGGTGGTTGAGAATTTGGGTTCTTTGATGCAGCAGTGAAAGCATCCAGATAGGCAGGTATGACAGGTGGGATGGCTGAAGGTGAGGGAGATTCCACTAGGAGAAGTTCAAAGCAGCTCGAAAACATCCAGATAGGCAGGTTTGACAGGTGGGATGGCTGAAGGCGAGGGAGATGCCACTAGGAGAAGTTCAAAGCACCTCCTTTGAGCGTCAGTCATTGGGAAGTATCCTATTTAAAGTATTCTTTCATTTTTGTGAGAGTCTCCCCAAATGTGATATCCTCAAGTGGGAAGTCCCCTTTTATGGATTTCTCATCTGGGGAATAGTATTCAAGAATGGAGACAATTTGTGAGGAATAGGAGACTGATTCATCTGAAGAGGAACAGCAGAGTTCCTGTTCTTCATCACCTTCTTGGGCAGTAAGCAAAGGGAGAGAAGTGGCAGAAGCAGGCCTAGGACTAAGCACTGGTATAGTGGAGGGTGAAGAGGCTGTGGGCCAAAGAGCCATGAAGGCCTGCATCAAAGAGCTGGTAAATGACAGTCAGTCTGGGACTCCTTCAGAAGGTGGAGTCTAGTGTTTGTTTTTTTGTTTTCTTTTTAAAGGTGTACGTCTCAGAGAAGGCCTGGTTTCAGGAGCCTGGGAAATGGTAGGGATTTCAGGCAGAGGAATCCCAGTCAGTCGTCCAATGATATCTGGTTCCCGGGCTACTTCCGTGGATACACTAGCCGTTACTTCTGAAGCAGCTTCCTCGAGGGGAGCCGTTGAAGTACATGGTTCAATCGGAAGTCCCTCAACCCCTAAATCGGAAGCTGGCGGGACATTCGATGGCAGAGAGACAGGGGATGCAGACCTGGAAAACCTTGGCTTTTTTTCAATGGTGGCTCCATCGGAGCGACCGATTCGGGATCCATCCTGAGAGCTAGTTTTTTGAGCATCTGGTTTTCTAAGTATAAGTTAAGGGTTGCCAGACAGCCGACGCCATTACATCAGTTTTTCTTGCCCCAGATGTCAGGTGCCCCCATATTGGGAAGCAATTATAAACAAGGTTACACCCCCAACAAAAAAGAAAATACACCAAAAAGCTTTAAGCACAGTAAACAAGAATAGCGGTACAGTCAATAGTCTTGGGCACAAAAGATTGACAAATGGAGCAAGCGGTACGGTCGTGCTCTCGGCCTAGACAAAAGAAGCAGCTGATATTGGCTAATAGTAACTACAGCAAACCAAGCTCAAGTAAATAAAGGTAAAAATCCTCAATGGGGTACTTAGTTTTAGAAGTCATCGAGTAAAGAAGCAGAGCAATCGATGTGACGTTCACTGCGGCTGAAAAGTTCTGAAGTCTGCGCATGTAGATGTCACATTTAAGGTACCTGGTTTATGGCCCTACGTGTGACATCCCACGCACCTACAGCAGCCAGGCTTAAGCTTTTGTATAGGAGCTGACATTCGGGTCGCCTGTGGCAGAGAATCCCAGACTAAAAATACTGCAACATAGGAACAGGAGGACATCTGAGGGATTCCATGCAGGCCCTCTGAGATAAGATGTTGTGTGCCCGAGGTATCCACCATCTGTAAGGCCTCAAAAGCCATACCAGCCTCCAAATCGGTCTTGACAGCAGCTGCCTGAGAGGTAAATGGATGTACCACGGTTTCAACCACCTCAGCGGGTATGCCTGATTCAGATGTTGGGCTGCAAATCATCTCAGGGGTCTCAAGTTTCTTCTTAGGGTAAGAGTGATGTCGGGATCCTGAAAGTCTACCATCTTAGACTGAGCTACCAGAGGGCTTTGGGGTATGAACAATGGAAAAATGGAAGAGGCTTTGTAGTAGTGTTCTAGGCCTAGGCAAAACAAAAGTCACAGTGTGCAAGTTTTTGTATGGACCCTGCCTACCGCACTCCCACTTACCCTCCTAGCTGACTTATAACAATTTTAAACCACAGTTTTACGGAGTAAGAAAAAAGGAACGTTTCCCAATGGGGCACTTATCTCACAATGATTAATGAAGCCAACGGTACCAATGACCAAATATGGATCAGTCCGACTGGTGCACAAAGTACAATTGTGTACACTTACCATAAATGTAGATGTTCGAATGTATTCACTGTTGCAGTCATCACATTAGGGTTATCTTGCTTGCGATAGCCCTCAGTCGGCCTGATTAACAAAGTCTTGGGACCTGCATCGGTTGCTGTCTCATCTTTCATGATGTCAGGTAGTCAGGGTATAAAGCATGCAGCTGACGCCATTACATCAGTTTTTCTTGCCCCAGATGTCAGGTGCCCCCATATTGGGAAGCAATTATATACAAGGTTACACCCCCAACAAAAAAGAAAATACACCAAAAAGCTTTAAGCACAGTAAACAAGAATAGAGGTACAGTCAATAGAAGTCAGGGGGCTGGAGGGAGGGTAACCAGGACTGCAACAGTGAATACACTCCAACATCTACATTTATGGTAAGTTTACACAACTGTACTATGTTCTCAATGTTTCACTGTTGCAGTCATCACATTTGGGTAGATTCCCAAAGCTAAGGATGGGAGGAGGTAATTAGATAGCATTAGGACCAGCTATAAGGCCCTGCAAGACTGCAGTGGCAAAGCCAGCTCTGGATTTAGAAAAAAATGGCAAGTGGTAATGCTTGGTTAAGGTATGTACAGAACTCTAGGTAGCAGCTTCTGGGATGTCCCTGGTAGACCACTTCTGAGAAAGGCTGTAGAGGTAGATGCAGCCCTAGTTGAAAGTGGTCTTATCCCCTGTGGAGTAGGTTTTCCATGGTGCTTACAGCAGAATTGAATGCAATGGCCTAACCACTTTGAGACGGCCTTCCCCTCTGCCCCTGCAGCAAATGCAACCAGATGTTCAGATAGGCTTATCCCTGTCCAAGTAAAATCTAAGTTGTCTGTGCACGTCCAAGGAGCGCAGTATTCATTTCCCTTTGTTCTGTGGATTAGACAAGAAGGTTGGCAAATGAATGGACTGATCAAGGGCCACACTGGATACCACCTTAGGCATGAAGGAGTGATTGGTCCTGAGGGACACCCTGTCAGCATGAAAGATGACAAAAGGCTCCACTTCCATGAGGGCCTGCAATTCAGACACCCTTCTCGCTGAAGTGATGGCTAGAAGCATTGATGTTTTCCAAGAAAAGAATTTCAACTCTGCATTTGCAACTGGCTCAAAGGGAGGTAGAGTGAGCTTTTCCATTACAAAGTTAAGGTCCCAGGCTGGAGTAGGGGCTCTCCTGGGTGGTCTTAAGTTTTTGGCCCCTCTGAGGAACTGCTTCAGCAGTGGATGAGAGAAGGGTGGTTCTGTATTGTAATGAGCTGAAATGGCTGAGGCATGAATTTTGATGGAGAAAAAGGAAAGGCCCTTGTGAAGCATCTCAGTTAAGTACTGAAGAATATGGGGTAAATTGGGCACTGCTGTGCCCATCCCCTGAGTTTGGCTCTAGGAACAGAATCTTTTCCACTTTTCAGCATATGATTTTCTAGTACTAGGCCTCCTCGCCTCCAGAATGACATCCATCACTTGCTTACTGAGGGATTGTAACGGAAAGATGAGTTAATTAGCCAGGCTGCCAGCTTCAGGGTTTGAAGCTGTGGGTGCAGAATCTGGCCATCCTGCTGGGACAGCAGGGCAGGGGTCTGAGGCAGGTGCCATGGTGGCAGCAGTGATGCACTGCGCAAGAAGGGGTACCGGTGTTGGCGTGGCGAGTCTGGTGCAATCAGTACTGTCCTTGAAGGAACAGTCAGTTGAGCAGGGCTTGGAAGATTTAACGTTAAGTCATTGAGACAATTTACCATAAGGGGGAGTCTTACGACTCCCTGCTTTGGAAGTGGGAGCCCCCCACTGCTTATTCCTGTGAGTACCTTGGGACTGAAGCCTGGGTGATCTACTGGTTCTGGTTTTGGACTGAAAAGGCCAGAGGCAGGAAAGGACTAATTCTTACAGGGCCAACGCCTACTAAACCTGGGAGGCTGTACTTGCAGGAAATCTTTAACAGTTTGCATAGATTTAGCTTTTTCCTCCATCTTTTTAAGTAGTACTTCTGCTTTGTTGCCAAACAGGCAGTCTTGGTTTAAGGGAGCATCCAGTAATTTAGCTTTAATATGATCTAGCAAGGATTGCTCCTTAAGCCAAACAGGCAGTCTTGGTTTAAGGGAGCATCCAGTAACTTAGCTTTAATATGATCTAGCAAGGATTGCTCCTTAAGCCAAGCATGCCTTCTAAGTACAGACCCAGTGACAGCAGCCCTGCAAGATGCCTCTAATGAATCAAAACCACACAGCAAAGTATGTTTTACAGCTTGTTCAGCAGAATGCATTAAATCCTGTAAATCTTTATTTTCAGCACAGTCAGGAATCAACATCATTTTCTGTTTAAAAAATCCAATATGTTGCTGATACTTTAACATATGAAACTGGCAGTTTAAGGCCCTACTGGCCAAGGTTGCAAAAGTGTATACCTTCTTACCCCATCTATCCAGCACCCTGGAATCTCTATCAGAGGGGGTAGGATTTTTGGCAGTAGTAGCCTTAATGCCCTTGGGTCCTTGTGAAATGGTCTCAGGATCCACAGTAGGATTTTTAAAGAGGAACTTGTGAGAGTCAGGCACCCTGCAATACCTATCAGGTTTTCTGGGAGCAGGAAGTAAAGAGTCAGGATCCAGGCTAGATTTCGAGAAGGCATCATCTATAATGCCTAGTACAGGAGGGAGAGCTAAAGGCCTGTGTTGAGGTAGGAGTAAGAATTCTCTAGGCCTCTTTTTGGAGTCAGAGTAATCCTGGCTTTCCCAGCGAAAATGCTCCCTAAGAGTATGCAAGGTTTCACCAAAAGAGAAATTCCCTGGAGGGGAAGCAGAGGGAATGGAGTCCTCTGGATCAGAGTCCTCAGAGGTAGTTAAGGGCAAATCCTGGTCATCCGAGAAAACAGAAATTTCAGAATCCTGATCAGAAGAATCAGAAGGAAAATGAGTCCTAGGCCTCTCGGAGGGGGAAGGGTGGCTTCCCCTGATTAGAGGGGTCTATATCATGAAATCGAACTTCCAAAATGTCGAACACCATAACTTCGAACTTAGAAGTTCGAATTCGGACAACAACGGCACTTCAAAACAGTGAATGTTTTCCCAGAAAAAAAAGTTGCTGTTCCGAAAAACACACACACAACACAATCACACCAAACACCTTCAAAACCTACACTAAACCTAACATACATCCCTATCTATGCACTATCCCTTAACCCAGCCCTAACCCTAAAGTCCGTCACTACCGTACACTTACCTGACCCGCTCCCTAACCCTAAAGTCCGTCACTATCGCACACTTACCTGACCCACGCCCTAACCCTAAAGTCTGTCACTACCCGTTCGTACACTTACCTTGACTTGGTTCGAAAATGCCAAAGCCGCAGAAATGGCCAAATGAATTCTTTCCCTGAGAAAGAATTCGAGTTTCCGTGGCATCGACATTTTTGACTTTCGAACTACCAAGTTCTGCCTTCTGGTATTCGGCATTCTCAACATTCAATTTCGCAATAGGAAAGTACAGTTTTGTACCTACCATAAATGTAGATGTTCGAGTGCTAATACAGCTGCAGTCATAACAGATGGGTTTCTCCTGCCATCAGGCGGGTCCTCGGTCGGCCGAATTCCAAAGTCTAGGTCCGGCATCGGTTGTCACTTCTTCCCTGACGTCAGTGCGACAGGGGTATAAAAGAACCAGCCAACGCCATTTTCTTCAGTTTTTCTTGCCCCAGATGTCAGGTGCCCCCAGAAGGAAGGCAATACATAAATTTGTGTAATAAAGCAATGCCATATAATCAAAATACAGTAGTTGCAAGCAAATACACCATAAATGAATACCCCAATCAGGTTGTATGAGGAGGTGTTAGCCAATAGGCCTGTCGCAAGAGGGGAAGGAGGGAGGGAAACCTGGACTGCAGCTGTATTAGCACTCGAATATCTACATTTATGGTAGGTACAAAACTGTACTATGTTCATCGTGCATACAGCTGCAGTCATAACAGATGGGTAGAATCCCAAAGCTAAGAAAGGGGTGGTAGGCACTAGGTGGAACTAGGAGGAGCCAGGATGCCCTGCAAGACTGCAGTGGCAAAGCCTGCTCTAGTTTTGGAGTATAATGGTAGGTGGTAGTGCTTGGAGAAGGTATGCACAGAACTCCAAGTGGCTGCTTCCAAAATATCTTTGGTAGGAACTCCTCTGAGGAAAGCCGCAGAGGTAGCTGTGGCCCTTGTGGAGTGAGATCTGATGCCTGCTGGTACAGTTTTACCATGAAAAGAGTAACAAAAGCGTATGGAGTGGGCTATCCATTTTGAGATTGTCTGTTTGGAAATTGGCTTCCCTTGAGCTCCTATAGCATAGGACACAAAGAGCTGCTCTGATTTTCTGAAAGGCTTTGTTCTGTCCAAATAGTAACGCAGCTGTCTGTGGATGTCCAAGGAATGTAGTAGTCTCTCCACTTTGTTTTGAGGATTAGGGTAAAAGGTAGGCAAGGGTATAGCCTGATTCAAAGATACCATGGATACCACCTTTGGCATAAAGGACGGGTTGGTTCGTAAGGAAACTCTGTCCTGATGGAAGATGATAAAAGGCTGCACAGCCATGAGGGCTTGTAGTTCCGATACCCTACGAGCTGAGGTGATAGCCAGAAGGAAAGCTGTTTTCCAGGACAAATATTGCAAATCTGTTGAGGCAGCTGGCTCAAAAGGAGGCAAGGTCAGCTTTTCTAGAATGAAATTGAGGTCCCAAGCAGGTATTGGTGGTTTCCTTGGGGGTTTTACATTCTTAGCCCCTCTGAGGAACTGTCTTAAGAGGGGGTGAGAGAATAAAGGTGGATCAGTGTTGTATTCTGCAGAAATGGCTGAGGCATGGATTTTGATGGAGGAGAATGAAAGTCCACTGCTTAGCAGCTCAGCTAGATACTGTAATATTTGAGGTAAATTCAGTTTTCCAGGATTCTGGCCCTTTTTCTCATTCCAGGCACAAAACCGTTTCCATTTTGCGGAGTAAGCTTTTCTAGCAGACGGCCTTCTGGCCTCCAAAATGACATCCTGCACCTCCTTGGAGAGTAGGTTCTGTTGTGATGTTAAGGAATCTTCCATGCGGCTAGATTGAGTGTTTTCAGCTGACTGTGAAGAGTTTTGAAGCTGTGCTGAGTCAGAAGAAGAGGCATTAGAGGTAGGGTCCATGGAGGGAAATGCGTCAGGCTCCTCAGGAGTGGGTACCAGTGCTGTCTTGGCCAGTCTGGAGCAATGAAAATCATCTTTGGTCTGTCTGCTCTGGTTTTTAATAGAACTTTGGGCAGCAGAGGAAGAGGTGGAAAGGCATAAACCGTCATTGTTGTCGAACTGAAAGAGAGAGCGTCCACTCTCCAGGCCTTTGGATGAAAAGGCCTTGAGCAGAATTTTGTCAATTGGTGATTTTTGTGGGAGGCAAAGAGATCTATGTCTGGCCTTCCCCGTGCTTGAATTATCTCTGCAAAAACTTGAGGATGCAACTTCCATTCGTGTGGATCTGTCATATTTCTGCTTAGGTTGTCTGCCAGCGTGTTTTCCTTGCCTGGCAAGTACTGTGCTTGAAGTTCGATTTGTAATTCCAGAGCCATGTTCCAAAGTGACATGGCCAGCCTGCATAGGGGGTATGAATGGGTTCCTCCCTGTTTGTTTATGTACCACATTACTGTGGTGTTGTCTGTCCTTATCAATAGTTGACCTGGATGCAGAAGGTCTTTGAAAGCTATAATAGCATTTATTACTGCTAGCATTTCCTTTTGATTGATGTTAAGGTACTTTTCTTTTTCGGACCATTTGCCCTGAATGAACCGATCTGTCATGTGCACCCCCCAGGCGTAGTCCGAGGCGTCTGTTGTGATAACTTGATTTGCATGTGGCTTGCAGAATGGAAGACCTGTGTTTGTTTGGCATGCTTGAGCCCACCACAGAAATTCCTTTTGAAGACATGGAATTAGTGGTATTATTGTTTCCAAACTGTGGCTGTGTTGAGACCATAGGTTTTTCAGGTACCATTGAAGTTTCCTCATATGCAGCTTTGCACATGGGATTAGTAGGATGCAAGATGCCATGAATCCCAGAGCCTGCAGGATTTTCCTTGCAGTCAGCCTGGTGAAATTTGCTAGTGTTCTGAAGTATTGAGTTAGTTGCCCCTGTTTCTCTGGCGTGAGGTAGGCCATCTGGGTGTTTGTGTCCAAGTTGGCACCCAGGAAAATTATTTTCTGAGAGGGTATTAGCCTTGATTTCTTTTTGTTGACTGTGTATCCCAGAGAATTCAACAACATTATTACAAAAGCCAGATGTTTCAGAAGTATGTGCTTGCTGTCCGCTTGGATCAGGCAGTCGTCCAAATATGGGTATATTTGTATCCCTTGAAGTCTGCAGTAGGCAATTACTGATGCCAGACATTTCGTGAATACTCTGGGCGCAGTAGATAAGCCAAAGGGCAATGCAGAGAATTGATAATGGGTTGAACCTGCAAGAAATCTGAGGTATCTTCTGCAATTTTGTCTGATTGGGACATGCAGGTATGCCTCCTTGAGGTCCAATGTCACCAGCCAAGACTCCTTGCCCAGCATGGGAAGAAGCTGCTGTAATGTGAGCATCTTGAATTTTGGTATGAGTAAAAATGTGTTTAGGATGGATAGGTCCAAAATAGGTCTCCAATCTTTTCCCTTCCTTGGTACCAGGAATAGTCTTGAATAAAAAACCTTGACCTTGTTCGTGAGTAGGTACCTCTTGAATAGCTTTCATGTCCATGAGATCTGAAATTTGTCTTTGTGCCTCTGTCCTTTGATTGTGTGGCAGGTTTGGCATGCCTCTCATTTTTGGAAGGGTGTGAAAATGGAATCTGTAGCCTCTGTTTATAATGTCCAGGATCCATTTGTCTTTTGTGACAATATGCCAATTTTTTTGAAAATAATGCCAGTTTTCCGCCTAAGGGTGCTGCCATTTGAGCCTTGCTTGGCATGCAAAGGGGAAAGTCATTGGGCTTGCTTTCTGAATGGCTGCGAACTATCTTCACCACCTCTTTGTGTAGGAGCTTGCCATTGTCTGCCTCTAAACGATCCTTGAGATTGCCCTCTGCCCATCGGGCGTAGGTATCTACCTCTTTGGGGTCTGTCCATGGCTAGAAAGGACCAATTTTTGGAAGGCCAACTTCTACGGAAACGTGGAGGTTGTACCTGTAGAAAATCTTTCACTGTTTGCATTGATTTAGCCTTTTCCTCCATTTTCTTTAATACCTCCTCAGCTTTAACACCAAATAATACATCCTTTTGTAGAAGGGCATCTAGTAATTTAGCTTTGACATGATCTGGTAAGGTTTGCTCCTTGAGCCAGACTGATCCTGTAACAGCAGCTCTACATGAGGCCTCTAGAGCATCAAAACCACATTGCAAGGTATGTTTACCCACTTTTTCCGCACTATGCATCAAATCCTGCAACTCCTTCAAGTCTGGTTGTTCAGGTTGTGACATTTTACTTCTCAACTGTGATAACAGAAACTGTTGGTACTTTAGCATATGGAACTGGCAGTTTAATGCCCTCATGGTTAAGGTGGCCGAGGTGTATACGTTTTTTCCCCACCTTTCTAAGGATCTGGAATCTCTCTCGGAAGGTAATGGATTTTTAGCAGTGGAAGCCTTAATTCCCTTGGGGCCCTGTGAGATAGTTTCTGGGTCAGCCGCATGGCTTTTGTATAAAAATTGGTGTGAGTCAGGAACCCGGTAGTACCTGTCAGGCTTGACTGGGGCTGGAGGTAAAGAATCCGGGTTAAGGCAGGCCTCCGAGTACACATCATCTAGTATGTCTAAGACAGGAGGTATAGCCAGAGGCCTGTGCTGAGGTAGCAAGAGAAAATCCCTAAGCCTTTTCTTGGAATCAGAGTACTCTTGGCCTTCCCAGTGGAAGTGTTCCCTTAAGGTATGCAAGGTTTCCCCAAATGAGTAATCCTCTGGGGGGGAGACAGAGGGAATGGACTCCTCTGCATCAGAATCTTCAAAAGGGGAGCAAGAATGTTCCTGTTCATCAGAGTGCTCTGAAATAATGGAGGCCTGGTCAGAGGAGGGGGATTCTTCCTGCACTCTGGGCCTTTTGTCCAGGGGGGGGTTGAGAACCCCCGATAAGAGTAATAAAATCCTCAGCCATTTTAAGCATCTGTTTTTTAGGCATGGGGCTTGGAGAAGGGCCCTGTGTAGCTTGTCTCTTAGAATGCATGGCTGCTTTAGACTTAGTGAAAGCCTGGATGGAAAAAGAAGAGGAAGGTCTGAAGACACCTTGAGAGGAGGCAGACCTGTCTACATTTTGAGATTCACCACCAAGAGTGGCTTCGGTATCTGTAGTCGGGGTGTGGGCCGAGGAGCCTGCGACCTCGGGCACAGAAGACACCGCCAATGAAGTGTCGTCGGTAGGCAGGGGCTGCGTAGGCTCCACACTGAGAACCGGACCACCTGTAGTCGGCTTTGGCGTGGTGTCGGTAGAGGCCGCGGACCTCGTGTGTCGGTCCTTATCTTTGCGTTTTTTAGACAAAACTGGAGTCGGAGTATCCGATGACATAATATAGTTAAATTTTTTGCCAAAATAGTGCTGGGCGAACTCCGCCCAACGCTTAATGGTGCGTTTGTTGAATGTAGCACAAAAACGACAGATCGAGACGTCGTGGTCTGGGCCTAAGCAAGGAATGCAGAGGGAATGAAAATTCTTATGCGGTATTTGCTTCCCACATGAAACACAATTATTAACTTTGTCTGACATCGGTCTGAGGCAAGAAAAGTTTCCCCAACGGGGTACTTAGCTTACAAGAAGACTTCGGTTGCAAAATTTTTGTAATTTCAGGAGCTGGCCGACCGGCACTTGCGAACTGCTTCTGCTTCGGGCACCGCGCGGCAAGAAAGACTGAAGAAAATAGAGTCGGCTGGTTCTTTTATACCCCTGTCGCACTGACGTCAGGGAAGAAGCGACAACAACCGATGCAAGACCTAGACTTTGGAATTCGGCCGACTGAGGACCCGCCTGACGGCAGGAGAACCCATCTGTTATGACTGCAGCTGTATACACGATGAACATCCTGATTAGAGTAATAAGGTCTTCAGCCATTCTTATTTGTTTTTTAGGCATAGGGGCCTGACCATGCGGTCTGGGTGTCGGTTTTCTAGGCATGGACTGAGTTTTAGGCCTTGAAGAAGATGGTGTCGGTTTAATATGCAAGTCAGTAGGCCTGAATACACCCTCAGAAGCCAGTGCCTGCACAGCAACTCCGGACCCATCCAATGTAAAGACATCCGCAGGTTCTACAGTCTAAGAAGCATCTTGCGGCATACCGGACTCCGAATAGGTCTCAGTACAGGCCTGCGAATCTGAAATAGCGGGCATCAGGGAATGCGAAAATGCCTCACTGAGTACCGGCAAACTGGCGACTAGCTTAGGAGAAGCGTCATTGGCAGCTTTGGACCTATGCGGTCTGTCTCTGTCATCGTTGCGTTTTTTCGGAATGTCGGTAGTCGGGTGGCATACCGAAGCCATTTCTGGATAATTGAATAGAGTACCAAAATATTTAGATGCGTAAATAAACTGACGACTAATAGTACGAGGTTTAAATAAGGCACAAAACCGACAGCAAGGTACGTCGTGGTCTGGGCCTAAGCAAGGAATGCAGTACGAATGAAAATCTTTATGAGGTATTTGCTTTCCACAAGAAATACAATTGTTAACTTTCACTGACATCGGTTTAGAGCAAGAAAAAGAATCCCTAATGGGGTACTTAGCTTAGTTGAAGCCTTTGGATCGGAAACGCGAAAACGAAAATTTTAGGAGTCGGATTGGCACTTGTAAACTGCTTCTGCTTCGGGCACCACACGGCAAGAAGGACTGATGTAATGGCGTCGGATGCATGCTTTATACCCCTGACTACCTGACGTCATGAAAGATGAGACAGCAACCGACGCAGGACCCAAGACTTTGATAATCAGGCCGACTTGGGAGATACTACAAGCAGATAACCCTAATGTGATGACTGCAACAGTGAAACACGAAGAACATCCTGCATTCGGGTTGGTGGCGAGACAGTCTGAGGATCTAGTGCGTACATCTGTCCTTATACTCAGATATGCACAAAATGAGGTCATACATCAGATGTACACCCTAAGGAAGTTAAAGCCTTGGTACCCCGGGTCAGATGTCAGCAATGAGAACCCCTTTGTTGAATCCTGCAAAAGTGATTTCAGTTAGGACATCTTCTCTACAAAGGGCAAGCATACTCTCAACCTTCAACTGTGGTTGAGGCACAACACAAGATGCACTCCTAGGTGGCTGCAAGTGCTGCACCACTTACAACTCTCACACTTAAAAGTGAAGGGCACAAACTTAACACCTTGATAGCTGATGGAGTACTAGTGGATTCAAAGACTTGCAAAGCTATCCTTAATGATTTTATCACAGGAGGACAGTGTTTTGCAACAACTACTGCTAGACTCCCACACATTTTTGTATTGCTCCAAGATGGAATCTGCCCGAGGGACCCTCTTTCCAGCCCTTGTGCTGGGCACCTTCAATGGCCAATGCTTTGAAGGAAAAGAGGTAAGCCCCAAAAGATTCTCCCTTCCTCTAATAGCCAAGTTAAATGGCCGACACGTGTATGACTACTTTCATCATGTTCCCTGCTCCAGTAGCATGGATAGTGCTGGTATGCATTTTGGCCCACGAAATGTCATTCCTGAAACACTCAGAATTCCAGTACATACCAGGAAAGGAAATCCAGTAAGCCACTCAATGGTGTATGGAGCTGGTGGAGAAGGCATAACATGAAGATTATGTTCAATACAACCTTATCATAAGAGTAGATGTTCTACTTCTCTCTTTTTCGGTACGCTTTACTCTTGGGATATCCAAGGTCCATCCAGTGTATTAAAGCCTTTATATCGTCCCAGAATTGTACATCGGACGTATGTCCGATGCACAAGGCATAAGGTACACGTGACAAACTGATGCCTAACCTCAGAATTGAAGTGCTCCAGTAGAACCAGAGTAACTCCAGAAAAACAGTAACATGCCCATCCAGGCAGGGAAACAGAAAGAGAAAAGGATGCAGGAGGAAATCCCCTCAGCAAGCAGCAGGGCAACAGAAAATAATAGGGGGAGGGACTGAATACTACAAGAATGAGAAACAGAACATATACTGGAATGGCAAGGTCTTACATAACTGCACCATATCCTTATCACTGCTGCCATACTCTGTACTCTTGGGAGAGTACAAAAGCTGCAGGAAAGTATAGGATGAGAAAGAGAACAGCCATCCACAAACCCATGAAAAATAGCTTTGGCAAATCCTTCCTTGGTGCTGGAAATGACATCCAACTTAAAATGCTTGATAAAACTGTGTAGTCAAGACCAAGCAGAAGCTTCTAAGATAGAGCTATTATTCAAACCCTTGAAAAATTTACCAGAAGAGGCTACTGCCCTTGTAGAATGTGAATAAAGACACCTGTAGATAGTTAGGAAACACTAGAGACATGAAAGAAAAATTGTCTGGAGCTCAGTGAGGAAAAAGCCAAGTGGATATACTTCCAAATCATACCAAGAAACTATTACAGCATTTTCTACAAAAGGAAGGGGGGAAGGAAGGAGGTCAGGTTTAGAAAAGATGAAAACAGATGCATCGT
>NC_056734.1:435388202-435485702 GCF_019279795.1 Protopterus annectens | reverse complement strand
AAGGAAGTTTTTCTGTTCACTGTGAGAGAGGGACCTTTGAGCAGCCTATCTGTCCCTGGAGGAGTGGTTTCAGCCCAGCAATTAGTAGTTTATTGGCCATTTTGGGCTAATTTCTCTCTCTTTCATTTCCCTGCTATAAAAGACACATTTGCAAGGTTTAGTGCGCCGGGCAGTGCCGGTTAGCTATGGTATAACTATTCCCAGCTTCACAAAGTCTGCTCTTCAATTTTTCCCTTGGAACTAGACAAACTTTCAACTTATTCAGTCAAATCATTCACTTCTCATCCCAGCACTTGCCCAAAACCCATCGTAAGCACTAATAAACCTTTGCACTAGACCCACCTATACTGTAGAGAAGGACAAGGCTCTCTATTCGACCTTACCAACAATCAGTAAAACAGTTCATTGTACCTATCCAGGCATGTCCAAAAGGCAGTTTCAGGTGTACTCTGCAGTTCAACTGGTGAATCTGGGCATTTTGAGACAATGTAACAATTGCCTCATATACACAGACAACTCTCTCCTCCTTCCACCAAACACTAATACATGCGAGAGATGCAATTATACAGCCAAACTGGAAGCTAAGCTCTCTCAATCCAGTACTGGTCCAGGCAGTCAAGAGGAGAAGGGAATTACTTGCATCACACCACCACAGTCTCACATAGACCTATGAAACCAGCACCGGCAAAAAAAAACACAAATACACAAAAACATACCCAGAGGCTCTAAATAAAAATCTGCAAAAGCAACAGAGACCTCCAAAGCAGACATCCAAGCAACCTTCACCTCCCAACACAAACCATGAAACATATACTTCACAAAACCAGTGTACCACACAATCACAGCCCTTAAGGTAAAATAACATACCCAACACACTAGTAATATGTGACTCTACAGTCAGGCACACTGACGACCCACTCACTAGGCTGTAAGTACAGTTTTGTACCTACCATAAATGGAGATGTTTGAGTGTATACACTGCTGCAGTCATTACACTTGGGTTATCCTGCCGTACTGGGGGAACCGCCTGACGGCAGGATAACCCAAGTGTAATGACTGCAGCAGTGTAACACGAACATCAAGGAAAAGGTTACTGTTAGCTGTCTGTCGGATGCCAGGATCCGCCACATAACACAAGCACTCAGGTCACTCCAGGACAAGTACAAATATGACTCTGTCACTGTCCATGTTGGTGTGAATGACCTGAGCCGTACCTCCCTGGACTACATGAAAAGAGACATGGAGGAGCTCTCTGATCATGTAGCCCAGGCCGGTATGACCCTGACCCTGAGTAGTATCCTACCCTCAACCAAGAATGACACCACAGTATAGAGAAAAAATTATCAATTTCAACAATTGGCTAAGCTTCTGGTGTCATTCAAAGGGGATCCAGTCAGCCTGGGATGACATGCTCGACAAGCCACGCTGCTTCACTTGAGACGGCTTGCACCTGTCACCCTTAGGCTTTCGAATACTGGACAAGGCTCTTGCCACCCCCATAGTGTCTTTTTTAGCCAAGCCCCAAAAGACAAACCCACCCCCATAAACAGCAGAAGTAACAAAAAACTGAGGGTAATGCTACTCAATGCCAGAAGTCTAAACCTCAAAATGCACGCACTCAAGACCCTCCTCAGTATGGAGAAAACAGATATATGTGCAGTAACAGAAACCTGGTTCAAGGCTCCAGAGAGCACCCCAGCACTACCAGGCCACAACTCATACCATACATTTCGGCCACAAAACCCGGACCAAAATACAAAAGGCGGGGGAGTATCCATATTCATCAAGGATACCCACACCTTCAGGTTAGTGGCACAGCACGATGCTTCAGAGATCATCCACGTGCAATTAACAAAGGGCAAAACTGCTATTCAAAATTATAGCTTGCTACAGATCACCCACCATGCCCCAGGACCCCCACTCCGCATTCCTGGAAACATACAGGTCCTACCAAACACCCTGATATTGGGTTATTTCAATTACCCAAACATTAACTGGGAGAACTACTCAAGTACGAACTCCCTTGTCCAACATTTCCTAGAATTTATAAACTCAAACCGCCCTGGATAAACTGGTCAACACCCCCACCAGAGGTGGCAACATACTGGACCTGGTCATCACCAACATGGACGGACGGTGTTCCATACCGGAGGTCAACCCCTCGCTGGTTAGATCTAACCATAAACTAATCACTCTGGATATCCACATTCCGCCACCACCCCCGGGTCTAAGAAACCACCGTGAAAAGCTTTTCAAAAGCAAAAAAGAAGTTATGTCCTTACCATAACGTTCCATGTGAGTTGTTCATCTCGCCTTTTTGTTCTTACACGTTGGTCGGAGCCGATCCCTCGGCTCCGAATCGGCCGCTTTCAAGCTCTAACTCTCAGAGAAGCTCGAGACCTAGTGTATATCCCATGATGCTCTACTGTGAATCCTCAGATCTAGTATGCTGCAACCAAGACAGCCTACAGGAATAAATGAAACTATAGTGTCTACCTATGAAGGTAGCTAAAAGATTGTAGATAGGAAAAACAGAATATGCAATACAGACTGACAACTTGACCGATCTACCAAGGCAACCATCCTGTTCGACTGGAGGGGGAAGGTGGGCAGGAATGTAAGAACAAAAAGGCGAGATGAACAACTCACATGGAACGTTATGGTAAGGTCATAACTTCTTTATGTGAAGTTGTTCTATCTCATCGTTTTGTTCTTACACGTGGGTAGCGTCCCAAGCACCCTAATCCTGGGTGGCTCACGGGAGAACATTCCTAAGCACAGTGGAACCAAAGGTAGCTCTGTCCCTGGAGGTCCTATCCACTTTGTAATGAGTGGTAAACGTGTGAGGTTTTGACCACGTGGCAGCTGCACAGATGGTATCTAAGGGTAATCGAGCTGCATGAGCTAATGACGTAGAAACAGCTCGTGTCGAGTGGGCCTTGCCATTAGATTCTAATGGCTGACTAGTGGAAGCATAAATGGATTTGATGCAGTCAGAGAGCCACTTAGACAATGTGATTGTTGATACTGCAAAACCTTTCTTATTTTCTGCGTAAGAAACGAAAAGTTGATCCGATTGTCTGAAATCTTTCGTTCTATCTAGATAGAACCTCTGTACATCAAGTTTGTGTAACATATATTCAAGTCTGTTGGTATGGTGCCTGAAGAAGGTTAGAAGCTCAATGGACTGATTTAAATTAGCTTCTGAACAGACCTTGGGAAGAAGGGTAGGATTAGTCCTAAGGGAGACTCTATCGGGATGAAAAATCAAATATGGGGGTTTGGAGGACAAGGCTTGAAGTTCGGAGACCCTACGTGCAGATGTAATGGCTACCAGGAATATAGTTTTCCAAGACAGGAACTTTAAGTGACAGGATGAAGCGGGTTCGAAGGGGGCGAGCATCAATTGGGATAAAACCAGATTCAAATTCCAGGGAGAGACAGGATGTCTGATAGGTGGTCTGAGATGGTGGGTTCCTTTTAAGAATGCTTTACATAGTCTATGCAACATCCACATGGAAACAGAAACAGCTGCCAATTGGACTCTAATGGTGGCAGCTGCTGCACCATTATGGAACAAGGAAGATAAGAACTCTAAGATGATATGAACAGGTGCTACATAAGGATCAATGTCATGTTGAGAGGCCCAGTGAACAAACAGTTTCCATTTGCTATTGCACAGCTTCCTTGTAGAGTTTATGAGAGGAAACTAAAATATGCTGGACCGCAGAAGACAAATCTTGAGACCTGGGTAATGTGGGAATTGGAGCAGCCAAGCTGTCAGTTTTAGGGAGGTGAGGGAGGCATGAAGAACTCCCGACGAATGAGTCAGAAGATCCAGCACTGGGTCCAGGATCCATGGTTCTTCCACTTGATACTTCCGCAGGAAAGGGAACCAAATCTGTCGGGGCCAAGACGGGGCTATCAATATCACAGTCCTTCCCAGACTTTTGGCTTTCTGCATGAATTTGGGAATTAGGGGTATTGGCGGAAAAGCATATAAGTGGCCCGGGGGGCCAATCGTGTACAAGCACGTCCCTCGGTTTGTTCCCCGGTGGGGGATAAAGGGCAAAGTAGCTGCTGCATTTGGCGTTCATTGGAGATGCAAATAGGTCGCGGCAAGGCTGGCCCCATCTGCGGAAGATCTCTTCTGCCACCTTCTGTTTGAGAAACCACTCGTGAGGCAACAGCATGGCTCTTAGGCTGTCCGCTGTCACACTGGATGACTCCGGGATGTGCGTTGCTATCAGAAAGTATCTGGTGGATACAGCCCACTGCCAAATTCTTAGGGTCTGCCGGCATAAGGGGAATGATCTGGTTCCTCCTTGCTTGTTGACATACCAGACTACCAACATGTTGTCCGTCTGGATAGCAACTGTACCTAGAGGAAGAGAATCGTGAAAGTGTTGCAACGCTAGGAACACCGCTCTCATCTCTAGGACATTTATATGCAAATGTGTTTCCATGAATGACCAAGTGCCTTGGACAGTCTTTCCCTGAAATAGCCCCCCCCCCCACCATCAGGGAAGCATCCATGGTCACTGTGGGTTGCGGAAGAACAAAGGGACATCTGATTATCACTTGGTCGCTGTTTAACCACCAATTGAGATCCTTCTTGCAAAGATTCGTTAGTCGGATCTCGTGTGACATGGGTAGACGTTGGTAAGACCACTGCGCGAAGAGTAGCCACTGGAGTATTCGCATGCGCATTCCAGCTAACGGAACTACTATCAGTGTGGCTGCCATTGTGCCTAAAAGCTGCAGTATTTGGGAAGCAGGAGCTTTGTTCCAGACCAACAGGCTGGATAGTTGGTTTTTAGAGATACGATTCTTGATTGGGGCAACGCGATCCTTGCATTGACGGTGTCCAGTTCTGCCCCTATAAATGTAATATGCTACGAGGGCGATTTTTTCGAAGTTTAGGGTTATACCCAACTGGGAACAAAGGTTTATGGTGTAGTCTCTTGCTTGTATTAGTTGATGCCTGGAGGTGGCGGTGAGGAGCCAGTCGTCCAGATATGGAAACACCCGGAATCCCAATAGTCTCAGGTGAGCCGTGACCACTGCCATACATTTGTTGAACACCCTGGGGGCTGTGGTGAGACCAAAGGGCAGGGCTCTGAATTGGTAATGACTGGCCCCCAGCCGGAAACGCAGGTGATCTCTGGATGCTCTGTCTATTTTGATGTGGTAGTAAGCATCCTTGAGATCTATAGAGCACATCCAATCGCCCGTTGCTAAGAAAGGGAGAATTGATTGCAGCGTGACCATCCGGAACTTTTCCTTCCTGACGAAGCTGTTGAGCTTGCTGAGGTCTAGTATGGGCCTCCAGTCCCCTGTTTTCTTTGGAACTAAAAAGAACCTTGAGTAAGTTCCAGATCCTATTTGGTCTGCCGGGACTGGCTGGATGACTCTCTTGTCTAGCAGGTTTTGAATTTCTATGGCTGCTAGTTCTTTGACTGGGTGGAACGTCTGGGATCCTTGTTCCCCTGGGAGGGGGTTTTGTAAAGGGAATGTAGTAACCTCTGGCAATGATGCTTTTTACCCAAGAATCCGTTGTAATGCTTAGCCAGGCTTTTGGGTATAAAGCAAAACGACCACCGACTGCCTCCAGAGTAGGACAGCCGGGCTTCCTTTCAGGAACGCTGATAGGGCTTCCCAGAGAACTGTTCCCTGTCACCCTGGTTTTGTGGACCGCCTCTGCCGTTTGGACGGCGTCTTCCGTTTTTGCCCCCTCCTCTGCCCCTAGAGGGGGTATCAGTAGGTGTGTTTTGGAAAGCTCCTTGGGGTTTTCGGAACCACATTTTTCCACTTCGTTGCCCTTTGGGGTACGGTCTAGTTGGAATGGAAAAACGGACTCCCACGGCAGACAGAGTCTTTCCTTCTTGTTCACACCTAGTAAGTGTCTCCTTAACTTTGGGTCCGAACAAGGCGGATCCATCGAATGGGGTATTGACAAAGGAAGATTTAAAGGCTTCCGCAAAGGAGCAAAGGTGCTTCCAGGACTGTCTCCGAAGAGCTATCGCTGAGCCTGCCGCCCTACTCGATCCATCGGCAGCATAAGAAATGAGCCGCATGGATGAGTTTACTATGGAATTGAGGGTGTTGAGTTGTGCAATCACCTTCTTAGAAACTGCATCAGCTGTGTTACCCTGGAGAGCATCTCCCAGCTCTTTGAGGAGATCTCGAAGACGAGTAAAATGTGTCAAGTCCTAGAATCTCTATTAGGAGGATGAACAACAGAAGAGGTTTCCGACATCTCTTTCTTGGTGGCTGCCGCCGCCACCACCATGGCATCAGCCGGGACTCCCTTTGTTAGAAAGGCCTTATCAGTAGGGGAAGTAATAAACTTGTTGGGCCTCCGAGGGACCGGTTCCACTGAATCAGGGGACTCTCCCACACCCTTCGAGCAACCAGCTCCATCAGTTCATCGAAGGGCGGAGTAACCCAGGAGGTGGATGGTTGAGATCCAAAGGCCTTCAGGAGGACCGACTCGTCCTCAGTAGGGGCAAGGGACTGCCAATCACCCCTCTGCCTTAAGATTTCCAATATGTCTGCAAATGAGACATCCTCTGAGGGGGAATCGTGGGGACCCTTCTGATTCCTCCAAGTCGGTATCCGATGTCAGGGATTCCTGTGGGGAATCCAAGTGCCTCCTCTTACACAATCTCTTTCTAGGTACTTCATCGGTGGGAGCGTCCGGTGAAGTCCCTAGAGAGGAGGGGCCACCCAATGGGGATACCTGAGGCCCTGGATCTCGACGCTTGGTGGGGATCTGCGGGGAAGAGGTAGAAAGAGGCCCTTTAGGGGAGGAGAAGACAGATCAGAGGAGGTAGTGGTCTTAGCAGACATGACCTTCCTCATGGCATCGAAGGCACCAGAATCTTGGCCCGAGAAGTCAGTCGGCTCCGAAGAGGCCAGCAGCTCTCCCCGAGCAGAGACCCTCCGCTCCAATCCAGAGGACGGAGCCGAGGCCACCTGCACCGAAGCCCCGAGTGGCAGGGTCAGAACCGAGGTATCGGTTCAACTCTCCACCCCGGAGACAGCGAGGGACTGTCGGCCCAGAGATTCCCCAGTCGGAACAGAGGAGATCAAGGTCGATGGAGCCGAAGGAGGTGGATCGAATCTCAGCTCCGAGGGCTCTACCAACATCGGTTCTGCCTGCCCAGGCTCTGAACGCTCGATTGGCTTCGGAGGAGGAGGTGGAGAAGTTATGGCTGGGTTTTCAGGCTTCGAAGCAGAGTGGCTCGAAGCAGACAGCATTTTGGCCAGGGCCGGGTTTTCTAAGAGCCTCTTGCCACTCGGTCCAGATCCACATCGAAAAGCCTCGAAGAATGCGTCGAGGGATGGGTCGAAGGAGCCGAAGATGGAACCGATTGAGGAATTGGAGACTGAGGAGTCTCCAATATCGGTTCCACAACTAGGCTCAGAGGTACAGGATCGATACACGGCTCCAAGGCTGAAGCACGAACCATACCAGAGGAATTCGGATCCGATGACTTGGGCTCCGAGGATCCCTTGGAAGACTTTGACCCCTTCGAAGCCTTGGAAGAGAGGTCAGCCTTGTCTAAGGTAGCCTGAAAATCAGGCTTCAGGAGTCCTCTATCTACCAGCTTCCTCCACCTTTCCAAGAGAACCCTGGCGCTAAAGGAGTGGCAGATACAGCACACCTCTTGTAGGTGTACAGAACCCAAACAGTAAACACAGGTGGAGTGGTTGTCTGTAACAGACATCTTTTGACCACACTCACACCTTTTAAACCCTGACTTTTGTTTTTCTGACATTTTAAATAATTCAGGTCCCTGAATTTTTAGTCTAACAAAATTAGTTACTTTTAACTACAACAACACACTAGTATTAAGTAACTTCCTACAGAATATATACATGTATATATATTTATAAACACACTAAATATCTAATATTAAGTACTCATACTAGATATATGATGCACACAGGATTATATAAGAAGATAAGATACACACACACACAATAGCTGACAGAGCCCTGTCACACCCAAGAAAAAGAGGCCTAAAGCCCTGAAGAAAAACTTTTTAGAAAATCCTAAACAAGTTATACTAACAGGCAAAAAACCTTAATACTATAAAGAAGGTTGAAATCTAAGTATGTGCAATACTAATTTAAAGACAAAAAAATTCTAATATAAGAAATTTTAAATCACTGGCCTGAGCTTCCTCCGACGAGCTGTTGATCCGTTGCAGCAGCAAACTAGATCTGGGGATTCACAGTAGAGCATCATGGGATATACACTAGGTCGCGAGCTTCTCTGAGAGTTTGAGCTTGAAAGCGGCAGATTGGGAGCCGAGGGATCGGCTCCGACCCACGTGTAAGAACTAAACGGCGAGATAGAACAAAGTACAGTTTTGTACCTACCATAAATGTAGATGTTCGAGTGGTTATACTGCTGCAGTCATCACACTTGGGTTATCTTGTCGTCAGGCGGTCCCGCAGTCGGCCGAATCCCAAAGTCTTGGTCCGGCGTTGGTTGTCGTCACCTCTTCCCTGACGTCAGTGCGACAGGGGTATAAAAGAGACAGCCGACGCCATTTTCTTCAGTTTTTCTTGCCCCAGATGTCAGGTGCCCCTATGTAGGAAGGCAATACAATAGCTACGCAACAATACCTTAGTAGATAAGCAATAGTACTAGCTGTTAGCAAATGCACCATATAGACATGCATCCAATAGATTGAAGTACATGGAGTTGTAACTAACACCCTGGTATATAGAGGGGATGGAGGAAGGGTAACCTGGACTGCAGCAGTATAACCACTCGAACATCTACATTTATGGTAGGTACAAAACTGTACTATGGTCATCGTGCTATACTGCTACAGTCATCACACTTGGGTAGAATCCCAAAGTTATGGAAGGGTGGCTGGTACTAAACTGGGTTAGGTGATGCTAGGATGCCCTGCAGAACTGCAGTGGCAAAACCAGCCCTGGTTTTTGAGTATAATGGAAGGTTGTAGTGCTTGGTAAAGGTGTGCACTGAACTCCAAGTAGCTGCCTCCAGAATGTCTTTGGTTGGAACCCCTCTGAGAAAGGCTGCTGAGGTTGCAGTAGCCCTGGTAGAATGGGATCTAATATTGACAGGCACTGCCTTCCCATGGTGCGAGTAGCAAAAGCGGATACAATGTGCTATCCATTTGGAGATGGTCTGTTTTGAAATAGCTTTTCCTTGTGAACCTGCAGCATATGATACAAAGAGTTGGTCAGTTTTTCTGAAGTTCTTTGTCTTATCTAAATAGTAACGTAGCTGTCTGTGAATGTCCAAAGAGTGAAGGAGCCTTTCTCCTTTATTCTGTGGGTTAGGATAATACGTGGGTAAATGAATGGTCTGATTCAAAGCCACACTGGATACTACCTTGGGCATGAAGGTAGGGTTAGTTCGTAAAGAGACTCTGTCCTGATGGAAAATGATGAAAGGTTCCATTGCCATAAGTGCTTGTAGTTCTGAGACCCTGCGTGCTGAGGTAATAGCCAGTAAACAAGGCTGTTTTCCAAGACAAGTATTGTAGTTCTGAGAATGCTGGTTCGAAATGAGGTAGTGTTAATTTTTCTAAAACGAAGTTCAGGTCCCAAGTTGGTGTTGGTGGTTTTCTGGGGGGGTCTTATATTCTTAGCCCCTCTGAGAAACTGTCTAAGTAAAGGGTGTGAGAAAATTGGGGGATCCATATTATATTGAGCTGAAATGGCTGAAGCATGGATCTTAATGGAGGAGAAGGAAAGGCCTTTGTGTAGCATCTCAGTTAGGTATTGCAGTATGTGAGGAATGTTTGGAATCCAAGGATTTTGACCTTTAGCCTGGTGCCATGCACAAAATCTTTTCCATTTGTCTGAGTATGTTTTCCTGGTGCTGGGCCTCCTGGCCTCCATAATTACATTCAGGACGTCCTTTGAGAGAAGTGTTGATTGATAACTTAAGGAATTCTCCATGCAGCTAAATTTAAAGTTCTGAGCTGGCTGTGACGGGTTTGATAGTTTTTCTGAGTCAACAGTAGTGGGAATTGAGGCAAGATCCATGGAGGGCTGTGAGTCAAGTTCCTTAGTAATGGGTACCAGTGCTGGCGTGGCCAGTCCAGAGCAATGAGGATCATTTGTGGTCTCTCTGATCTGACCTTCAATAATACCTTGGTCAATAGAGACAGTGGAGGGAAGGCATAGACTGTCAGTGTTGTCCAACTGAATGATAGAGCGTCCACTTTCCAGGCTAGGGAGTGATAAGGCATTGTGCAGAATTTTTGTAATTGGCAATTGTTGGGGGATGCAAATAGATCTATGTCTGGAAATCCCCATCTTTGAGTTATCATTGAAAATACTTGTGGGTGTAGTCTCCACTCGTGGGGGTCTGCCAGGTTTCTGCTTAATTCGTCTGCCAATATGTTTTCCTTTCCTGGCAGGAATTGTGCTTGTAGCTGTACTTGGTAGGTCAAAGCTGTGTTCCAGAAGGTCATAGCCTGTCTTCATAAAGGGTAGGAGTGTGTTCCTCCCTGTTTGTTTATGTACCACATAACTGTGGTGTTGTCTGTCCTTAATAGAAGTTGTCCTGGATGCAAGAGGTCCTTGAAGGCTGTCAGGGCATTTTGCACAGCTAGCATCTCCTTTTGGTTGATGTGAAGATGCATTTGTTTTGCAGACCATTTGCCCTGTATGCACTGTCCTGCCATGTGTGCTCCCCAGGCGTAGTCTGAAGAATCTGTTGTCATGGTTTGGTTTGCTGGAGGTAAGACGAAAGGAAGACCCTTGTTTGTTTGACATGCTTGAGCCCACCATAGGAACTCTTTTTGAAGGCAGGGAATGATAGGTATATTTGTTTCGAGGCTGTGCCTGTGTTGAGACCATACACTTTTCAGGTACCATTGTAATTTTCTCATATGCAGCTTTGCATATGGGATTAGATGAATGCATGATGCCATGAACCCCAATGCCTGCAGGATTTTCCTTGCAGTGAGCTGGGCAAAAGTTGCTATCTTTTTGAAGTATTGAGTCAATTGCTTTTGTCTGGCGTGAGGTAAGCCATCTGGGCCGTTGTATTTAAGCTGGCACCCAGGAATATTATTTGTTGCGAGGGTATTAGTTTTGACTTCTTTTTGTTTACTGTGTACCCTAGGCAACTGAGCAGCTGTGTTACAAAAGCCAGATGCTGTAATAGAATGTCCTTGCTGTCCGCTTGGATCAGGCAGTTGTCCAGATATGGGTACATTTGTATTCCTCGTTGTCTGCAATATGCAATTACTGATGCCAGGAATTTCGTAAATACTCTGGGCGCAGTAGATAAGCCAAAGGGCAGTGCAGAGAACTGATAATGCGTTGTACCTGCCAAAAATCTGAGGTATCTTCTGCAATCTTGTCTGATAGAGACATGCAGGTATACCTCTTTGAGGTACAATGTTACCAGCCAAGACTCCTTGCCCAGCATGGGAAGGAGCTGCTGTAGAGTGAGCATTTTGAATTTGGGTACCTCCAGGTATGTGTTCAGAATTGAGAGGTCTAAGATGGGCCTCCAGGCTTTGTCCTTTCTTGGGACTAGAAACAGTCTTGAGTAAAAACCTTGACCTTGCTCTTTTGTAGGTACCTTCTGAATTGCTTTCATATCCATGAGAGCTGAAATTTGCGCTTGAGCCTCTGCCAATTGGTTTGGAGGCAGATTTGGAATGCCTCTCATCCGAGGTAAAGTGTGGAAATGAAATCTGTAGCCTCGGGTAATAACGTCCAGAATCCATTTGTACTTTGTTATGATGCGCCAATTTTGTGGAAATAGAGCCAGTTTCCCTCCCAAAGGTGCTGCCAGGGCAATTTTGCTTGGCAGGCGAAGAGGGAAGTCATTGTGTTTGTTTCCTGAAAGGTTGAGATCTTTTGTCTCCACCTCTTTGAGTTGCTGTATGCCATTGTCTGGGCCTGAAAGAACCTTGTGAATGGCCTCTGCCCCTTGAGCGCCTGTACCTACCTCTTTGGGGTCTGTCTGATGCAGGAAAGGACCAGTTTTTTGATGGCCAGTTTCTGCTGAAACGAGGAGGTTGTACCTGTAGAAAATCTTTAACTGTTTGCATAGATTTTGCCTTTTCTTCCATTTTCTTCAAAACTTTCTCTGCTTTGACACCAAATAACACATCTTTCTGCAATGGGGCATCCAATAACTTTGCTTTGACATGTTCTGGTAAGGCTTGTTCTTAAGCCAAGCATGCCTACGTATGACAGACCCTGTGACAGCTGCTCTACATGAGGCTTCCAATGAATCAAAACCACACTGTAAGGTATGTTTTCCCTCTTGTTCTGCTGCATGCAGCAAATCCTGTATCTCTTTCAAATCTAGTTGATCTGTCTGAGGTATCAGCTTCTGCTTTAACTGTGTAATCAAATACTGTTGGTATTTTAGCATGTGGAATTGGCAGTTTAATGCCCTCATGGCCAAAGTGGCAGAAGTATACACTTGCTTTCCCCATCTTTCTAATGCTCTGGAATCTCTTTCAGAAGGGAGTGGATTCTTAGCAGTAGAGGCCTTAACCCCTTTGGGACCCTGGGAAATGGTCTCTGGGTCTGCATTAGGGCTTTTGTATAGAAACTTATGAGTATCAGGAACTCTGTAGTATCTGTCTGGTTTAGTTGGAGCTGGAGGTAAGGAATCTGGGTTTAAACTGGATTCAGAGAAACCATCATCCAAAATGTCTAAAACTGGAGGAATTGCCAGGGGTCTATGCTGTGGAAGAAGAAGAAACTCACAGAGTCTTTTCTTGGAGTCAGAGTCATCTTGGCCTTCCCAGTGGAAGTGTTCCCTCATGGTGTGTTTCCCCAAAAGAGTAGTCTTCAGGAGGGGAGACAGAGGAAATGGACTCTTCAGCATCTGAGTCTTCATAAGGAGGGAAGGAGTAATCCTGGTCGTCAGAGTTGCCTGAGGAAATGGATGCTTGGTCAAAGGAAGGATAATCTTCCTCCAGTTTAGGCCTTTTGTCAGGAGGGGGTTGGGATCCCCTGATAAGGGTAATTAAATCCTTGGCCATTTTAAGCATCTGTTTTTTAGGCATAGGGGCCTGTGGGGGGGGGGGTGGCCCCAGTTTTCTAACTTTCAAGGGGGCTTTGAGCTTAGCAGAGGCAGTTGTCGGTTTGAAAACACCCTCTGAGACCGAAGGTCTATTCAAAGTTTCCGGATCCCCGTCGGGGCTGGTGTCCGAGGAGTGAGGTGGAACCGGATCCTGAGGCCCAACTGTTTCAGTTTGGGATGTCGTCAGAAATTCAGAATCAGCGGTAGTCAGGGGCTGCGAAGGCGCCTCGCTGAAAACCGGAGAACCGGCGTCAGGCCTTGCTGAGGCCTCGGTATCTGGTCTTGGCCTTGGCTGCCGGTCCTTATCTTTGCATTTTTTTAAACATTGCTGATGTCGGTTGCTCCGACGGCATGCTATAGTTAAATTTTCTGCCAAAATAATGCTGGGCGAATTCTGCCCGACGCTTTATTGTACGTTTGTTGAACCTAGCACAAAACAGACAACCAGAGACGTTGTGGTCTGGGCCTAGGCAAGGAATACAATAAGAATGAAAATCCTTATGAAGTATTTGCTTCCCACAAGAAATACAATTATTAACTTTGTCTGACATCGGTCTGAGGCAAAAAAAGTTTCCCCAACAGGGTACTTAGCTTTAGAGAAGACTTCAGGCTGAAACTCTATTCGAAAATTTCAGGAGCTGGTAAACCGGCACTTGCGAACTGCTTCTGGTTCGGGCACTGCACGGCAAGAAAGACTGAAGAAAATGGCGTCGGCTGTCTCTTTTATAACCCTGTCGCACTGATGTCAGGGAAGAGGCGACAACAACCGACGCCGGACCAAGACTTTGGGATTCAGCCGACTGCGGGACCGCCTGACGACAGGATAACCCAAGTGTGATGACTGCAGCAGTATAGCACGATGAACATCTTCACGTTACTTAAGACCAAGGTGCGAAGTTTCAAAGCCCCCATGCTGAAGGATAATGCTGTCCAAGCTGCAAAATTCTTTACTAATGCACTCTACGGGCACCTACAAGAATGCATGTATCGTGCTATCCCAAACAAAACCAAGACTCACTCCTCCAAAAAAAGGAAACCAGTCTGGTGGACCCCTGCCATAAACAAGCTATACAATAGAAGGAGGAAACTAGTACAGAAAAGAGTAAAATCCCAAGAAGGGAAGACATCCCTGATCAGTATCAGCAAGAAAAGTAGTTGTGTACACTTACCATAAGTAGATGTTCAATTGTATTCACTGTTGCAGTCATTACATTTGGGTAATCTGCTGGCAGGTTGCCCTCAGTTGGCCTGATTAGCAAAGTCTTGGGTCCTGCGTCAGTTGCTGTCTCTTCTTCCATGACATCAGGTTCTTAAGGGGTATAAAACATGCAGCCAACGCCATTACATCAGTTTTTCTTGCCCCAGATTTAATATATATATATATATATATATATATATATATATATATATATATATATATATATATATAATGTATCTAATTTAAAACACAAAAAAATATACCTCCAAACAAAAGCAAATGCACCAAAAAGGCTTTTGAGCATTTATGGTAAGTGTACACAACTGTACTATGTTCTTCGTGTTTCACTGTTGCAGTCATTACATTTCGGTAGAATCCCAAAGCTATGGTTGGGAGGATGGATTTATACAGCATTAGGAGCAGCTATAAGGCCCTGCAGGACAGCAGTGGCAAAACCAAATCTGGATTTAGAGAAGAGTGGTAAATGGTAATGTTTGGTGAATGTATGAACTGAGCTCCAGGTAGCAGCTTCTAGAATGTCTCTGGTAGGAACTCCTCTGAGAAAGGCTGCAGAAGTAGATGCAGCCCTGGTGGAATGAGATCTGATCCCCTTGGGGATAGGTTTACCATGGTGCATATAGCAGAAACAAATACAATGGCTTATCCATTTGGAAATAGTCTGCTTTGAAATAGCCTTTCCCTCTGCCCCTGCAGCAAATGCCACCAATAGTTGTTCAGATTTTCTTAGAGATTTTGTCCTGTTTAAGTAAAATCTAAGTTGTCTGTGTACACCCAATGAATGCATAATCCGCTCACCCTTGTTCTGTGGATTGGGAAAGAAGGTTGGCAGATGAATGGACTGATTAAGAGCCACACTGGATACCACCTTAGGCATGAAAGATGGATTGGTCCTGAGAGCCACCCTGTCCGGATGAAAAATAATGAAAGGCTCCACTGCCTAAGAGCCTGTAATTCTGAAATCATTCTTGCTGAAGTGACTGCCGAAAGGAAAGCTGTTTTCCAGAAGCAACACTTTAGGCCTGCAGTTGCACCTAGCTTAAAAGGAGGGAAACATGAGTTTTTCCAAAACAAAACTGTGGTCCCATGTAGGAGTTGGTGCTCTCCTGTGTGGTCTTAAATTTTTGGCCCCTCTGACATACTGTTTTAGCAGAGGATGAGAGAAGAGGGGAGGTTCTGTATTGTAATGAGCTGAAATGGCAGAGGCATGGATTTTTATGGAAGAAAAAGATAGGTCTTTGTGAAGCATCTCAGTTAAGTATTGCAGAATCTGAGGAATGTTGGGCATTGCTGTGCTTATTCCTTGTGATTGGTTCCAGGCACAGAATCTTTTCCATTTGTCAGCATAAGATTTTCTCGTACTAGGCCTTCTAGCCTCCAAAATGACATCCATCACAGGTTTGCTGAGGGATTCCAAGGGTGAAATTAGTTGATTAGCCACGCTGCAGGATTCAAAGTTTGGAGCAGAGTGTGCAGAATTAGGTAGTTCTGCCGAGACAGTAGGTAAGGTGTCTGAGGTAGGTGCCACGGAGGAAGGTGTGACACATTGCGCAAGAGTGGGTACCAGTGTTGGAGAGACCAGTCTGGAGCAATCAGAATCATTTTTGGTTTGTCCTGTCTGGCTTTTAGTAGAACTTTGGAGAGCAGAGGCAGAGGGGGAAAGGCATAGACTGATAGTTTTTTCAGCTGAATGATGGAGCATCCCACTTTCCAAGCTCTTTTGTGATGAATTCTTGTGCAGAATTTGTCCAACTGATAGTTTGGGGTGAGGCAAAAAGATCTATGTCTGGGCTCCCCCATTTGCGTGTCAGCATCTTGAATTTTGGAATGTCCAGAAATGTGTTTAGAGTGGAGAAGTCCAGAATTGGATGCCATGATTTGTCTTTTCTGGGTACCAGGAAACGTCATGAATAGAAACCTTGTCCCTTTTCCTCTTCTGGTACTGGTTGAATAGCCCCCATATTCATGAGGGACAGAACTTGTTTCTGGGCCTCTGCCCACTGATTTGGGGGCAGATCTGGCCATCCGTTTGGTATTGGCAACGTGTGGAAATTAAATCTGTATCCCTGGGATACTATATTTAAAACCCATTTGTCCTGGGTAATAAGTTGCCAGTTTCGTGCATGAAGTGCCAGTTTTCCCCCCAAAGGGGCGGCTAAAAGATAAGTGCTTGGTGATTGTAGAGGGAAGTCATTGAGACTGTTTACCATAGGGAGGTGCCTTGTTTCCAGATTTGGAGGTGGAGGCACCCCATTGTTTTGTTCTAAAAGTTCCTTGTGACTGAAACCTGGAGCCTTTGGAATGTCTGGATTTGACTTGAGCGGCTCTCGAAGGGACTGGAAAGGACCAGTTCTTAGTAGGCCAATGCCTACTAAATCATGGAGGTTGCACTTGTAAGAAATCTTTCACTGTCTGCATATATTTAGCTTTATCTTCCATCTTTTTTAACACTTCTTCAGCCTTATTACCAAAGAGACGGTCCTGCTGTAAAGGAGCATCCAATAATTTTGCTTTAACATGGTCAGGTAGAGTTTGCTCTTTGAGCCAAGCATGCCTTCTTAGCACAGATCCAGTTATAGCAGCCATGCAAGAGGCCTCCAAGGAATCAAAACAACATTGCAAAGTACGTTTTCCAACTTGTTCAGCTGAATGTAATAAATCCTGCAAGTCTTTATTTTCCACACAGTCAGAGACTAACATAATTTTCTGTATACGAAGTCCCATGATATGCTGTTGATATTTAAGCATATGAAAATGACAGTTTAAAGCCCTGACTGCCAAGGTTGCAGACGTGTAAACCTTCTTACCCCATCTATCCAACGCCCTGGAATCTCCATCAGAAGGGATAGGATTTTTAGCAGTAGAGGCCTTAATGCCCTTGGGACCCTAAGAAACGGTTTCAGGATCAGCAGCAGGGTTTTTGAAAAGGAATTTGTGGGAGTCAGGAACCCTGTAGTATCTGTCTGGCTTACTAGGAGCCGGAGGCAGAGAATCAGGAGTCGTACTAGATTCTGAAAAAACATAATCAATAATGTCTACAGGAGGTATAGCCAAAGGCTTATGCTGAGGAACCTAAGTCTCTTTTAGATTCAGAGAAATCCTGACTTTCCCCAGTGGAAATGCTCCCTTAAGATATGTAAAGTTTCTCCAAAACATAAATCTTCAGGAGGAGAAGCAGAAGGGATGGAATCTTCTGCATCAGAGTCCTCATAAGTAGGTATAGATAAATCCTGTTCAGTAGAAGAATCAGAAGAAATAGAATCCTGATCTGAAGATTCATAGTCAATGTCTTGCCTAGGCCTCTTAGCAGGAGGGGGTTGGCTACCCCTGATCAAGGTAATTAAATCTTCAGCCATTTTGATCATTTGTTTTTTAGGCATAGGGGCCTGCACAAGTGGTCCAAGCGTCGTTTTTTTAGACATAGAAGTAGACTTTGGCCTTAGTTTTGAATATGGCGTCGGTTTAATATACAAATCTTTACGCCTGAAAACACCCTCAGAAGCCAGTGCCTGCACAGCAGCTCCGAACCCATCTAAGGTAGAGACATACGCGGGTTCAATACTTAAAGCATCTCACGGCATACCGGACTCCAAATGGGTCTCAGTAGAGGCCTGCGAATCAAAATTAGCAGGCATCAAGGGCTGCGAAAGCACCTCACTGTGTACCGGCAAACTAGTGACTGGCTTAGGAGAAGCTTCGTCATCAGTTTTGGACCTCGACGGTCTGTCTCTATCTTTTTCTCAGCGTTTTTTTTAGGTATTCCGGTACTCGGATTGCAAACAGACATCATTTCTGGATAGTTAAATCGTAAGCCAAAATATTTAGAAGCAAAAATGTACCGATGTTTAATAGTGCGTTGAATAAATCTAACAAAACCGACAAGGTACGTTATGATCAGGGCCTAAGCAAGGAATACAGCACAAATGAAAAGCCTTATGAGGTATTTGCTTCCCACAAGTAATGCAATTATTAACTTTTACTGACATCGGTAAGGAGCAAGAAAAAGTTTTCCCAACGGGGTACTTAGCTTTTAGTTGAAAACTTCGGTTCTGAAACTTGAAAACGAAAATTTCAGAAGTCGGCTGACTGGCACTTGCGAACTGCTTCTGCTTTGGGCACCGCGCGGCAAGAAAGACTGATGTAATGGCATGTTTTATACCCCTGACGTCATGGAAGAAGGGACAGCAACCGACGCAGGACCCAAGACTGTTAATCAGGCCAGCTGACGGCAACCTGCCAGCAGATTACCCAAATGTAATGACTGCAACAGTGAAACACAAAGAACATCTACGTTCCCCTCAAAATCATCAAAGGCTAGCTTCGAAAGAAAAATTGCCATGGACTCCAAAGATAACCACAAGGCATTATTTAGCTATGTCAAGAATCTAAGTGGCAATTCTCAGATCTGCTCAGAGTTACTGCAGAATGGCACAAAATACACTGAACTGACCGATATAGCCAACATCCTGGCAGACAGGTTCAGTGCAAACTTCACCCCCCTCTCACCCCCAAAACAGCCCATAACTATACCAGAAGAATGTAGTTACCCTAAAATCACAGACACTCAGGTTAAAACAGCCCTCTCCAAAGCCAAAAACACAGCATCAATGGGACCGGATGGTGTCCCAGGCTGCGTCCTACATGAACTCAAAGATGAACTAACCCCTCACTTAAACACACTGTTTAAACTCAGCCTCTCCACAGGCTACGTGCCAACAGAGTGGCGCACAGCAACGATTATTCCGCTCCACAAAGGTGGAGCCACAACAGACCCCAGGAACTATCGCCCTATTAGAAAATCCTTCTATGTGGCCCACCTAATCACAAAAGGGTCTGCATCCAGATCGAAAGGTGTCATTGGGCCCCTCTATGCATCACTCACCAGACCCATCATAGAGTACAATGCCCCATTTGGGATGTACCTTACAAGACACCTGCAACAACTGGAAAGACCACAGAAGTTCCTCACCAAGAGGATCACTGGCCTCAAGCAAATGCCCTATGCAGCTCGACTGAACAAACTCCAGCTGTACTCGGTTGCATACCTCCTACTCAGAGGTGATCTCTGACTGACATACAAGGCCATGTCCAACCCAGAATTGATGGACATGCTCCACCTAAAGAAAACCATATCCCCTCGAGCCACATGCTCCAGGGATCTAAGCCTCATCACAACAATAAATAGGATGTGCTGGAGGGATAGATTCCTGTCCCAGAGACTTCCCATGCTCTGGAACAAGATTCCAATCTACATTAGGCAGAGCTCCTCGCCAACCCTCTTCAACAGAAACCTTGACGAGTGGATAGGAAACAAAGTTTACCCCAAGGATCACTTCAATGGCTCTGCTGGAGAGAGGCACAGGGAACTAATCTAAGGGGGTGGCAAAGCCAACACATTCCGGCTAGGCTTATAAATGCCTTCAGGCAGATAGCCTAGTACCTACCTATGAACACTTGTTTACTAAGGGATGGTAACGGAGAGATTAGGTAATTAGCCAGGCTGCCAGGTTCAGGGTTTGAAGCTGAGGGTGTAGAATCTGGCTCTCCTGCTGGGACAGCAGGGTAGGGGTCTGAGGCAGGTGCCATGGAGCCAGCAGTGACACTGCGCAAGAGGGGGTACTAGTGTTAGCGTGGCCAGTCTGGTGCAATCAGTATCGTCCTTAGTTTGTCCTGTTTGATCATTAGTAGTACTTTGGAGAGGAGAGGCAGAGGGGGAAAGGCATAAACTGATAGATTTTTCCAGCTGAAGGACAGAGCATCAACTTTCCAAGCTTGTTTGTGGAGAGTCCCTGTGCAGAATTTGTCCAGTTGGTAGGTCTGGGGGGAGGCAAACAGGTCTATATCTGGGCTCCCCCATTTGTTTATCAACATGTTGAAAGTCTTTGGTTCCAGTTTCCACTCGTGTGGGTCCATGAGATTTCTGCTTACATCGTCTGCCAGTGTGTTTAGTTTTCCTGGCAGGAACTGAGCCTGTAGATGTACTTGGTAGCTCAAGGCTGTGTTCCACACAGCCAGAGTGAGTCTGCAGAGGGGGTAAGAATGGGTACCCCCCTGCTTGTTTATGTACCACATAACCAGTGGTATTGTCCGTCTTTACCATTAACTGTCCTGGAAGAATGTGGTCCTTGAAGGCTGTCAGAGCGTTCTGTACAGCTAACATTTCTTTTTGATTGATATGCAGGTGCATTTGACTTGGGTTCCATTTGCCCTGAATGCACTTCCCTGCCAGGCGAGCCCCCCAAGCATGGTCTGATGAGTCTGTTGTTAGGGTTTGGGCGGCAGGGGGTAGAGTGAATGGTAGTCCCTTGTTTTGGTGGCAGGTCTCTGCCCACCAAAAGAACTCTAACCGTAGGCAATGTATGATAGGAATCATTGCTTCTAGGATCCTGAGAATGTTGACACCATAGGCTTTTTAGACACCATTGTAGTTTGCTCATATGCAGTCTTGCATATGGAATTAGTAGAATGCAGAAGGCCATGAACCCCAAGGCTTGCAGTATTTGCCTTGCAGATAGCAGGGTCTTTGTGGCCATTAGTTTGAAATAAGTTGTCAAATGAATTTGTTTCGCTGGCGTGAGGAAAGCCATCTGGGAAGTTGTGTTCAAGCTTGCTCCCAGGAATATAATTTGCTGACAGGGTACCAGATGTGATTTCTTTTCATTTATGGTGTACCCCAGACAAGTTAGCACCTTTTGTACAAATACCAGATGATTCAAAAGTATGTCCTGGCTTTTTGCCTGAATTAGACAATCGTCCAGGTATGGGTATATTTGAATATTTCTTTGCCTGCAAAATGCAATGACTGGAGCTAGTCACTTTGTGAATACCCTGGGCACAGTAGATAAGCCAAAGGGCAGTGCAGAGAACTGATAGTGCAAGCAGCCTGCTTTGAAGTGTAGGTATCTTCTGCAAGATTTCCTGATTGGGATGTGCAGGTAGGCTTCCTTTAAATCCAGTGCTGCCAACCAGGCATCTTTGCCTATCATAGGAAGCAACTGGTAAAGAATTAGCATCTTGAATTTTGGAATCACCAAAAAGGTGTTTAGGATACAAAGGTCCAGGCTTGGACGCCATGAGTTGTCTTTTCTGGGTACCAGGAAATGTCTTGAGTAGAAACCTTGTCCCTTTTCTGGTACAGTCGGAATAGCCTTTAATCTTGAGAGAGAGTACTTGCTTTTGAGCCTCTGCCCACTGATTTGGGGGTAGATCTGGATAACCGTTTGGGGCTGGTAAGGCGTGGAAATGAAACCTGTATAATTGGGAAACTATGTTTAAAACCCATTTGTCCTGAGTAATGACTTTCCAGTTTTTTGCTTGCAGCGCAATCTTTCCCCATAAAGGAGCAGAAGGTTGAGAAGCGCTTGGAAGTTAAAGTTAAGTCATTGAGACAGCTTACCATAGGAGGGAGGCTTACTACTCCCTTATTTGGAAGTGGGAGGCCCCCACTGCTTAGTCCTGTGCGTACCCGGGGACTGAAGTCTGGTTGTTTGGCTGGTTCTGGGTTTGAACTGAGAAGACCTGGAAGAGGCAGGAAAGGACCAATTTTTTAAGGGCCAATGCCTACTAAACCTTGGAGGCTGCACTTGTAAGAAATCTTTAACAGTTTGCGTAGGCTTAGTTTTTTTCCTCCATCTTTTTAAGAACTTCTGCTTTGTTGCCAAACAGGTGGTCCTGACTTAAGGAAGCATCCAGCAATTTAGTTTTAACATGATCTGGCAAAGATTGCTCCTTAAGCCAAGCATGCCTTCTAAGTACAGACCCGGTTGACAGCAGCCCTGCCAGATGTCTCTAGTGAATCAAAACCATATTGCAAAGTATGTTTTCCAACCTGTTCAGCAGAATGCATTAAATCCTGTAAATCCTTATTTTCAGCACAATCAGGAATCATCATTTTCTGTTTAAGCAATCCAATAATATGCTGCTGATACTTTAAAATATGAAACTGGCAATTTCAGGCCCTGATGGCCAAGGTTGTAGAGGTGTATACATTTTTACCCCATCTATCCAAGGCCTTGAAATCTCTATCAGGGGGGTAGGATTTCTGGCAGTAGTAGCCTTAATGCCCTTGGGTCCCTGTGAAATGGTCTCAGGATCCGCAGTAGGATTTTAAAAAGGAACTTGTGAGAATCAGGAACCCTGTAATATCCATCAGGTTTTGTGGGAGCAGGAGGTAAAGAGTCAGGAGTCAAGCTAGATTCTGAAAAGGCATCGTCAACAATGTGCAGTACAGGAGGGATAGCTAAAGGCCTGTGCTGGGGCAGCAGTAAGAAATCTCTAAGCCTCTTTTTAGAATCAGAGTAATCCTGGCTTTCCCAGTGAAAATGCCCCCTAAGAGTATGCAAGGTTTCACCAAAAGAAAAATCCTCTGGGGGAGAAGCAGCGGGAATAAAGTCCTCTGCATCAGAATCCTTATAGGTAGATAAGGGTAAATCCTGGTCATCAGAGGAGACAGAAATTTCAGAATCCTGGTCAGACGTATCATAAGCAAATTCAGTCCTAGGTCTGTTACAGGGGGAAGAGGTTGGCTTCCCCTGATTAAAGTAATAAGGTCTTCAGCCATTCTTATAATTTGTTTTGTAGGCATAGAGGCCTGATCATGTGGTCTGGGCGTCTGTTTCCTAGTCATGGTTCGAGTTTTAGGCCTTGAAGAAGAAGATGGCGTTGGTTTAATAAGTCAGTAGGCCTGAATACACCCTCAGAAGCCGGTGTCTGCACAGCAGCTCCGGACCCATCCAAGGTAGAGACATCCGCAGGTTCCATAATTGAAGCATCTCGCTGCATACCGGACTCCGAATGGGTCTCAGTAGAGGCCTGCGAATCTGAAGTAGTGGGTATCAGGGGCTGCGAAAGCGCCTCACTGAGTACCGGCGAACTGGCGACTGGCTTAGGAGAAGCGTCGTCAGCAGCTTTGGACCTAGGCGGGCTGTCCGTCTTTATCTTTGCGTTTTTTCCGAATGTCAGTAGTCGGATGGCTTACCGAAGACATATCTGGATAACTGAACAGAGTACCAAAATATTTAGAAGCATAAATATACCGATGACGGACAGTTAGTTAAATAAGGCAAAAAAACGACAGCGAGGTACATCGTGGTCAGGGCCTAGGCAAGGAATACAGTACGGATGAAAATCTTTATGAGGTATTTGCTTTCCACAAGAAATACAATTATTGACTTTTACTGACATCATTTTGGAGCAAGAAAAAGTTTCCCCAACGGGATACTTTTAGTTGAAGACTTCGGTTCTGAAACTCGAAAATGAAAATTTCAGGAGTCTGCCGACCAGCACTTGTGAACTGCTTCTGCTTCCAGTACCGCACAGCAAGAAAGACTGATGTAATGGCATCGGCTGCATGCTTTATACCCCTGACTACCTGATGTCACAGAAGATGAAGCAGCAACCGACGCAAGACCCAAGACCCAAGACTTTGATAATTAGGCCGACTGAGGGCTACTGCAAGCAGATAACCCAAATGTGATGACTGCAACAGTGAAACACAAAACATCTACAGCAATAAAAGACATTATATATGCAAACTCTAGCAATTAACTCTGGTCTCAAAACAATAAAAGGAATTCCTCAGTCGAGACATTATGTCTCCGAGCTTTGAGATCAAACAGTCATACAATGCTTGACTCATCAGCTTTCTTCCAGCAGAGTGCATTGTGGTTACATTTTTGAAGTTCAACATTTAACACAGTTTCCTTACATTTAAGAGGACAAGCCTGTGAATTATACTCATATTTATAATAACACTGAATTATCTACAAAATTCTATCTAGCTTGGCTGGCAGCCTACACGTATCTTCACAATGAGAACAGGACGACATACCCTTAACCTCATATGAAAGCTCTTTGCTAGATGAATAAAATGCTGCTGACAGTAAGTGTGCAACTTGAGTGGTTGCTGAGATGTTGTAAGCTGTTTACAAAACAGTACAAATGTAATAGTTACTGTGTTTACTGTGACATATAAAAAATTTAGTTTTAAGACCTAGAACCTACAGAATACTACCCCTATAAAAATAGTTTGTGCTGACGAGTTTGCTATTTACATTTCTTTCATAATCCATACGGTTCCAGAGATATGAACATTTGTTTGAAATGTGAGGACATAATTTGATTCTGTCAAAAGGCTGATGCTCTGCCCATTGGAAGTTACACTGGAAACTTCCTGAGCTCCACTGGAGTGAATGAGTTGTACTGAAGAGTTTTACCTAGAAAGCTTTGTTACTTAACTTATTTTTACATCACTTATGGAGTTCCTTTTGCTTTTAGTTACACTGGAAACTTCCTGATCTCCAATAGAGTGAATGAGTTGCACTGAAGAGGAGTTTTACCTTGAAAGCTTTGCTATTTAACTTACTTTTACGTCACTTTTTCAGTTCCTTTTACTTTTTACTTCTGGACTACTTTGTTTGGAATTCTATACTGGGTGTTTACCAGTTTGGGTATTTTGCTTATTTTTTTGTGCAGTGAGAAGGTTGGGGTGAAAAGTACTAATTTTGCTTTGCTGGGTTCAGCAGTAGTTGAGAGTTGGTCTGCCAGGTTTTGATGATGAAAAAAAGGATTCTTGAGTAGGTTGCATTTTGTTCTGAGATGAACAAAAGGGTGGGATTGCCTGTGTACTATATAATGGAAGCATGTATGTTATGTGGAGACCATTGATGAAAATATTAAACAGCATGGGGCCCAAGACATATCCTAAATGGGACTTCTATTGATAAGGGAAGAAAGACAGAGAAATTATTTTGTCATTTTTTACATTTTAATGCTTGGGACTCGAACCAGTTCAGAAAAGAGTTAAGACTGATAGCTTTGTTAAAATTTTAGCAAATGAGACGGTGCTGTAGGCCTTAAATAAAGGAAGGAACACAACTGATACAAGGCTGTCTTCATTTCAGTGGGGTTTACACTGTTTAAGGAGCTAAGCAGTGTGCTGGTGGTGGTGCTACAATGCTGGCGGAACCCATGGTGAGATGAGAGGAGAAGAGAGTAATTGGTGATATTTTAAGTAACAGACCATATGGATTTCTCAAGCACTCTGGATAGAGCAATGGTAAAATGCAGAATTGGTTTCCACAAGAGTTGGACATAGGATTCTAAGACAGTGTGAGACCAAGAATGGAAATAGTACAGCTTCTGCAGCCTTTCAGAGGAACTTACCTGGTAAATTGTAGTCAAGTACTGGAGAGGTAGGTTTCAGTTTGACCACTAACAAATTCCGAAGATATGGTAGTTCGAATGCAGGAACCACAACTAAATCAAGTCGAAAACAGGAAATTATTGAGAAGGTAATTATTCACTGAATTCACCACAGGAACCACATAAATCCAAAAATCAAATAGCTTTGTTGTGGAGAATAAAGTGACATTATCATATCCTTACCTTCAGGGAGCTATTTGATTTTTGGATTTACGTGGTTCCTGTGGTGAATTCAGTGAATAATTACCTTCTCAATAATTTCCTGTTTTCGGCTTGGTTTAGTTGTGGTTCCTGCATTCGAACTACCATATCTTCGGAATTTGTTAGTGGTCGTGTGGTTACTTAGTTAGTTTGGTACAGGTTTCAGTTTGAGCAGCTGCCTTTTGATTGCAGCAGTGGGGACAAGATGCAGAGAAAAGTTACATAAATGATCACTAGCTTGGTGAAGGGCTTGGGGGGGGGGGGCTCTGGAAGGATTTGCGGAATGAAAAGGTAACAGTGAATGAAATGGGGCTGAAGTGGTGGATAATACTGTGATTGTCACTATGACTGGCTATGGGTGGTATAGGTTGGGTAGTCAGACCAGTTTAATTCATTAATAGAGGACCAGAAGACTTTGGGAGTTATTTTGATTAGAGGTTTGTGCTGATATTTTTGTCATACCTAATATTATACTTGGTACAATTCTGGATATGGCTGTAAAGCTTGTAGATTAGTCTGGGTTTTATTTTGAGTCCATAGCTTCCAAGCCTTGTACTTTGGAATTACCAGAGAGTGGGACTGGATTTTACACTTTGTTCTGAGTGGGGCAAGTTTAAGACATTTATGAAAATTATGTTAAATTCAAACTGTGCTTCAGCTAAAGAAAGGTGATTCAGTATTTGCCAATTACACTGTTTCAAGTTGGAGATTAGAGTTTTGGTACTGAAGAGTGTTAAGTTGTGAACTACATTAAGACGAGACTGCTTCTGGGTGTTACTTTTCTGCCCAAGAAAATTAGAAGATGGTTGCATAGGGAGTTGGGGAGGCACACAATGACATTATGTTGTTAGTGGAAGTAAGGATCCAGTCTTTTTTTTTTTTTTTTTGGTCTAGTTCCCCAGTCTGGGTTACCTGGGATTTATCTGTTGAGTGAAAGCTGGCCATAAAAATAAACAACTTGCCAAACGTGAACTAAGAATTGCTATACTCAGTGTAGGTTCACTGACAGGATGGAGCTTGGAGGTATATAACACGATGGTACAGAGAAGGCTAGATTTCCTACATATCCAAAAGACAAGATAGAAGGGCAATGGAGATAAGATACTTGGCTTGAGATCCATAGTCTACTACTCAGGAGAAAGACAGGATAAAAACTGTGTAAGAATTGTGGAGACGGAGAGGCTTCAAAAGGCAGTGAGGGGATGTCTTCAGAAACAGTCTCGGACTGATGGCAACCAGACTCCAGTATAATGATAAAGTACAGTTTTGTACCTACCATAAATGTAGATGTCCGAGAGGAATGCATCTGCAGTCTTTACAAATGGGTTGTCCTGTCGTCAGGCAGCCCTTCGGTCAGCCGGATTCCAAAGTCTGGGTCTGGCTTCGGCTGGTGTCGCACTTCACCAGACGTCATTGCGGCAGTCATTCGGGTATAAAGGCATCAGCCGACGCCATTTTCCTCAGTGTTTCTTGCCCCAGATGCCAGGTGCCTTCTTGGATGGCTAAATTTGGATAAATGCCAAAGTTTCCAAATAGTAGAGAGCAAACACACAAAATAAGCATGTATGTACATATATACAAACAAATACACCATAATAGATCCCCCCCAAGCTAGCTGAAGATTGGTAGGTACCCTAGGAGTACCTCAGAGGGGAAGGAGGGTGGGTAATCCTGACTGCAGATGCATTCCTCTCGGACATCTACATTTATGGTAGGTACAAAACTGTACTATGTCCTTCAAGGATGCATCTGCAGTCTTTACAAATGGGTAGAATACCATAGCTAGACTAGGGGAGGAGGAAATGAGAATAGATTATGGTGTAGTCAGCATCCCTTGCAAAACAGCAGTGGAAAAACCAGCACGGGATTTAGAGTATAGAGGTAAATTATAATGCTTGGCAAATGTATGCACGGAGGTCCAAGTAGCAGCCTCTATAATGTCCTTGGTAGCCACTCCTCGTAAGAAAGCTGTGGTAGTGGCTGTAGACCTTGTGGAGTGAGGCCTGATGTTCTCTGGAGTTTTCTTTCCATGGTAGGAGTAACAAAATCTAATGCAATTTCCTATCCATTTGGAGATTGTCTGTTTAGAAATTGGTTTTCCTTCCTTTCCTGTTGCATATGCTACCAGAAGCTGGTCAGTTTTTCTATTGTTTTTTGTCCTGTCCAGGTAGTAGCGTAATTGTCTGTGTACATCCAAGGTATGCAAGAGCTGTTCTCCCCTGTTCTGTGGATTGGGGAAGAATGTAGGAAGGTGGATAGCCTGATTTAAAGAGACTCTGGATACCACCTTAGGCATAAATGTAGGATTTGTTCTCAAGGACACTATCTTGATGGAAGATCAGGAAGGGTTGTACTGCCATTAATGCCTGTAGTTCAGAGACCCTTCTTGCTGAAGTTATTGCCAGCAGGAAAGCAGTCTTCCAGGATAAGTATTGCAATTCTGCTGTAGCTGCTGGTTCGAAAGGAGGTAGAGTCAGTTTTTCTAGCACAAAGTTCAAGTCCCATGCTGGCAATGGAGGTTTCCTGGGAGGTTTTACATTTTTAATTCCTCTCAGAAACTGTCTGAGCAGAGGATGCGAGAAGACAGGAGGATCCAAGCTGTATTCTGCTGAAATAGCTGATGCATGTATCTTGATGGAGGAATAGGACAGGCCTGTATGAAAGAGCTCCGCCAAGTACTCCAGGATGTTGGCTATGTTCACCAGTGTCACATCTTGCCCCTTTGCAGTACTCCAGATGAGATATCTTTTCCATTTTACTGCATAATTCTTTCTTGTTGAAGGTCTACGAGCCTCCAGGATTATGTCTTTAACCCTTTGGGATAAATTTGGGTTAATTGCTGTTATGTAATGTTCCAGGCAGTTAGCTGCAGAGTTTTTAGGTTTGGATGCAGGATGTTGTAGTTGTTCTGTGTCAGGAGTAATGGGATCAGGGGCAGTGTCCATATTTGTTCCCGGGACATGCTCCTCAGCAGTGGATACCAATGTTGTCTTGGCCAGTCTGGGGCTATCAGAATGATCCTCGGACGTTCCTCTTTGATCTTGAGAAGCACCTTGTGCATCAAAGGAAGTGGTGGGAATGCGTATGCTGTCAGGCTTTTCCAACTGAAGGATAGGGAGTCCACTTTCCAAGCAAGTGGGTGGTAAGTCCTTGTGCAGAATTTCTTCAACTGGTGATTGAATGGGGATGCAAACAAGTCTATTTGTGGTAATCCCCATTCTCTTGTGATGGTTTTGAAGATGTCCGGATGCAGCATCCATTCGTGGGCATCTGTTGTAGTTCTGCTTAATATGTCTGCTAGAATGTTTTCCTTCCCTGGTACATAAATTGCCTGTAACTGAATGTTGTAGCTCAGAGCCACATCCCATAGGTCCAGTGCCAGCCGGCATAGAGGGTATGAGTGTGTGCCTCCCTGTTTGTTGATGTACCACATAACTGTGGTGTTGTCTGTCCTTATCATCAACTGGCCTTCTTGGAGAAAAGGTCTGAATGCCTGGATTGCCAATTTTACTGCCATCATTTCTTTTAGATTTATGTGCAGATGCAGCTGGTCTTGAGTCCATAGGCCTTGAATGCACTTGCCCATCATGTGTGCCCCCCAACCGAGGTCTGAGGCATCTGTCGTGATGGTTTGTCTTGGTTGACTTTTGCAGAAGGGCAGTCTTGTGTTTGATTGACAGGCCTGAGCCCACCATAAGAACTCTTGCTTCAGGCATGGGATCATTGGAATTTTGGTTTCTAGGCTGTGCTTGTGCTGAGACCACAAATTCTTTAGGTACCACTGTAGCTTTCTCATATGCAGCCTGGCATGAGGGACCCATATTATGCAGGATGCCATGAAGCCTAGAGCTTGTAGCACTTTTCTTGCAGTTAGATGGCTCTGCTTTGTTAATGCCAAGAAGTAGAGAGGAAGTTGCTCTTTCTTTTCTACAGTTAGAAATGCCATTTGTTTTGATGTGTCCAATTCTGCACCCAGAAAGGTTATTCTTTGGGATGGAATCAGCCTTGACTTTTTTGTATTGACTGTATATCCCAGGGCTTACAGCAGGTAGATGACTCTTTGTAAGTCTTCTGTTAGTTTGTTTTTGTTGTCCGCTTGTATCAATCAGTCGTCCAGGTAGGGATAGATTTGAATTCCCTGAAGTCTGCAATGAGCGATTACTGATGCCAGGCATTTCGTGAACACTCTGGGCGCAGTAGATAAGCCAAAGGGCAATGCTGAGAATTGATAATGCTCTGATCCTGCAAGAAATCTGAGGTATCTTCTGCAAATTGGTCTTATGGGGACGTGCAGGTATGCCTCCTTGAGATCTAGAGTTACCAGCCAAGACTCCTTGCCCAGCATGGGAAGAAGCTGCTGTAGGGTCAGCATTTTGAATTTTGGAACAATGAGGAATGTGTTTAAAGCGGACAGGTCTAGAATAGGCCTCCATTTGTTTTCCTTTCTTGGTACCAGGAAGAGCCTGGAGTAAAATCCTTCCCTTGCTCCGTAAATGGTACCTTTTCCACAGCTCTCATTCTTAATAATTGAGATATTTGTTTTAGAGCTTCTGCCCTTTGAGAAGGTGGTAGGTTTGGCATTCCTCTCTTTCCTGGTAGTGTATGAAAATGGAACCTGTAACCTTTGTCTATAGTCTGCAAAATCCAATTTTCTCTTGTAATGCAGTGCCAGTTTCTTGAAAATAATGTTAGCTTTCCGCCTAAGGGTGCTTCTAGTTGTTCCCTGGTAGGTGGTGCCACCGCCAAGTCACTGTGATTGAGTTGTTGTAGTGGTGGTGGCTGTATCCGTGCCTCGTTGGTTGTTACCCTGCCACTGGCGACCCCTGTAGGCACCCCTGGATTGGTTCCTGCCTCTAGAGCGCCTATTCCTGCCTCTTTGTGCCTTAGAGGAGTCCGGAAAGGACCAATTCTTGGAGGGCCAGTTCCTGCTAAACCTTGGAGGTTGAACTTGTAAGAAATCTTTCACTGTTTGCACAGATTTTGCTTTCTCTTCCATCTTTTTTAGTACCTGCTGTGTGGGGGCACCAAATAAATTGACCTTGTCCATAGGTGCATCCAAAAGCTTAGATTTGACATGGTCTGGTAATGCCTGTTCTTTCAACCATGCATGTCTCCTGATAACTGTGCCAGTCATGGCTGATCTAAAGGAAGCCTCCAGTGCATCATAGCCACATTTTAAAGAATGGTTACTAACCTGCTGTATGTTATGTAACATTTCCTAAACATACTTTTTATCTAAAGATTCTTCAGAGGACAGCTTTTTAGTCAACTGGTCAAGCATAAACTCTTGATATTGAATCATATGAAATTGGCAGTTCAAAGCTCTAGCTGACAAAGTAGCAGAGGTGTAAACTTTTTTACCCCATCTCTCTAAGGACCTGGATTACCTTTCAGAGGGGAGGGGGTTTTTAGAAGAAGTAGCTGCTACAGCTTTAGGGCCCTGGGAGATAGTCTCTGGATCTGCAAAAGGAGCCTTATATAAGTGGTGATGAGTGTCCGGGACCCTGTAGTACCTATCGGGCTTAGCAGGAGCCGGAGGTAAAGTATCAGGAGCAATGCAAGCATCATTAAATGCATCATCAACAACAGATAGAACTGGAGGTATAGCTAAAGGCCTATGCTGTGGCAAATGTAGAAAGGTCCTAAGCCTTTTTCTAGAGTCTGAGAAATCTTGGCCCTGCCACTGAAATTGTTCCCTCATAGCATGCAAGGTTTCCCCAAAGGAAAATTCCTCAGGAGGGGAGGCTGAAGGGATGGATTCCTCAGCATCAGAGTCTTCGTAAGGAGAATAAGAAGCCTCAGGAGGGTCTGTATGTTCTGAGTCATCAGAGGAATCATCTGTGGCTACTGGCTCAGGGGGCTCTGCTCTAGGCCTCTTTTCTGGAGGAGGGAGAGAGGCCCTGTCTGGATGAGGCTGAGCTCCACGAATTAAAGAGATGAGATCCTCTGCCAAAGAAAGCATATGGGAGCTGGTGCTGGGCCTGTGAGAGGGGGCTTGGCAGGCACAGGTTTTGATGCTTTGGCTGCTTTAGCCCTGGCAAAGGCCTTAATAGACATAGCTGGAGGAGGCCTAGCTGCTCCATGTGCAGGGGTAGAAATATCTAGGGGAATGGTGTCTGATAAATCCTGTGAAATCGCAACAGAAGGTTGGATTTCAGAAGCCGTTTCTACCAGGTTAGAAGAGGCCTCGGTAGAAACCAAGTTATCGGCTGAAGAAAGAACCGCTTGCTCGGTTTCGGCCGAAACCGAGACACTCGTGGTTTGCTTAACCGCGGTTTCGGCCGAAACCGCAGACCGCGAGTGTCGGTCCTTTTCTTTGCGTTTTTTGGTTATTTGCGTAGTCTGAGGATCCGACGGCATAATGTAGGCAAAATCGGAGCCGAAAATCTGTTCAGCAAAGTCCGAGCGACATCTAAGCGTCCGTCGGTTAAAAGAAGCACAGGCTAGACAAGCTGCTACGTCGTGGTCAGGGCCTAAACAATGTATGCAATAGGAGTGGAAATCTTTATGAGGTATTTGTTTCCCACAAGATAAACAGTTATTAACTTTCTCTGACATCGGCTGAGGCAAGAAAGAGTCCCCAACGGGGTACTTAGCTTTATAGAAGTCTTCGAAGTAGTATTCGGTAGTAGTAATCTCTGGATCTGACCGACCGGCACTTGCGAACAGCTTCTGCTTCGGGCGCCACGCGGCAAGAAAGACTGAGGAAAATGGTGTTGGCTGATGCCTTTATACCCGAATGACTGCCGCAATGACGTCGGGTGAAGTGCGACACCAGCCGAAGCCAGACCCAGACTTTGGAATCCGGCCGACCGAAGGGCTGCCTGACGACAGGACAACCCATTTGTAAAGACTGCAGATGCATCCTTGAAGGACATCCTCAGCCTATGCCTCACAGCAGGGTTGTGATAGTGAGGAACAGAGTGCATTCATACAGCAGCTGCAGGACCTACTAGATAAAGCAGGGCAATAGGAACTGATGTTGACAATGGGTAACTTGAACGCATATATTGAGACAGACAAAACAGGGTATGAGGACTGCTTGGGTCCACATGAGTGGGGCAGCAGGAATAAAGAAGGCAAAGCCATTCTAGACTTCTACCTAGCAAAATGGATTGATAGTAGCCAACACATGATTCAGAAACAGAGACATTCACAAGATCGCATACAAGAATGGCCAATATGCAACTCAGGTGGACTTCAAGTTAGGAAAGAGCACTGGCGTATAACCACTGATTGCAAAATTATCCCCAGTGAAACAATAAGGCCAGAGCATAAACTGGTGAATGCCACAATCAGCTGCAAGCAATAGAGAAGGCTCAAAGTCAACAGAGACCAGGCTGAAGACCTAGATGTTGACTGTAGAGAAACTATAACAGTTCAAGGAATCCGTTAAGGCTGTAGCGTCCCAAGAAGAGGAAGAAATAGGTGGAGTTAAAGAAGAATAACAGCACCTCAAAACAGCATGTGTGAGGACTACAGAACAGAGGTGGCCAAGCCAGGTATGGAAATAAGGTACAAAAGGAAAGCTGGTGGTGAAATGCAAACATCCTAGAAAACAACAAAAGAAAAACAGTGCAGGAAAATGCAGGAGATAGAAAAGACAGACCAGGCAAGGAAGGAATACTTTGTTGGCTAACAAAGAAGCTACGAAAGGAGTTGCAGCTGCAAAGAACAGGGCATCTGAGGCATTCTACCAGTTTTTGAAAAGTGACTCAGTAGGAGGAAAACTACATCAGGTTGCAAGACAAAGACAGACATAAAAGACAGCCTTCATGAGGTATGCCAACAACAATCTGCTCACCAATCCACAGGATATCAAAGGCAGATGGAAGGAGCACTTCCAGCGGTTTCTAAATTAAGAAAATCCCTCAGAAGCTGTACTGCCCCAGACAAAGCCTAAGATGAGAAAATAAGACCACCCTCGTAGTAGTAACAACAATTAGGAAAACAAATTCAGGGAAAGCAGCAGGCTCAGATGAGGTAACAGCAGACATGATAAAGATGCTGGGTGAGATGGGGAAAGTACAGTTGTGTACACTTACCATAAATGTAGATGTTCGAGTGTATTCACTGTTGCAGTCATCACATTTGGGTTATCCCTGCCTGGGTAGCCCTCGGCCGGCCCAAATACCAGAGGTTTAATATTTCTGCGTTGGTTGCTGCTACTTCAGGATTGACATCAGGTCTTCAGTAGTATAAAGTAAGGCAGCTGATGCCATTACATCATAACCAAATAACATCTAGAAAAAATTGTCAGCAACCCTTACTGAAGACTTCACATCATGGTAGCATCTTGGTCTGGGAACAAGCAAATCTGACTGCAGGGGGACACAAACACTCAAAGAATAGTCGTGTAAAATCTTATAACATTAGATGTCCTTCTCTTCAACATTGCAGTATTCTTTATATGTGGGGGAAGTCCTTCACCCAACAACCAGACATCCAGGCAGTATACAGCATCTTTTAGCTACTGCAAGTACGTGGGACGTCACATGTATGTACTGACGTCAGCCATAAAAGGACATCCGCATGTACCATCCTCAGAAAGCACAGTTGTGTACACTTACCATAAATGTAGATGTTCGTGTGTATTCACTGTTGTAGTCATCACATTTAGGTTATCCCTTCTAGGGTAGCCCTCGGCCGGCCTGAATACCAGAGCCTTAGCATTTCTGTGCCGGTTGCTGTCGCTTGAGGACTGACATCAGGTCGTCAGGTGGTATAAACGAAGGTATCCGATGCCATTACATCAGTGTTTCTTGCCCTAACCTATCAAGAGCCCCCAAAGTAGGAGGCCAGGCTCTGGTGGTAGAACCCCACCACTGGAAAATAAATACCAATACGTCCCTTGTAAGGAAAGGAGAACAGCAAGGAACAAAGGAAGAAAAAGAGAAAGGGGGATGGAGAGAGGGAAACCAGGACTGCAACAGTGAATACACTTGAACATCTACATTTATGGTAAGTGTACAAAACTGTACTACGTTCTTCATGTTTCTCTGTTGCAGTCATCACATTTCAGTAGATTCCCAAAGCTGAGGAAATGGGTGGAGGCAGTCCAGGAAGCTAGGGGCTGGCTAGCATGCCCTGCAAGACTGCAGATGCAAACCCTGCCCTGGATTTGGAGGAGAGAGGCAGGTGATAATGCTTGGTAAAAGTATGAACAGATGTCCAGGTGGCAGCCTCCAGGATGCTCCTGGTGGGGACTCCTCTGAGGAAAGCTGTAGAGGTGGAGGTTGCTCTGGTGCAGTATGTCCTGACCCCCTTGGGGGGAGGCTTGCCATGCTGTTTGTTGCAGAAATGGATGCAGAGTGCTATCCATTTGGAAATGGTTTGCTTAGAGATCACTTTGCCTTCTGCCCCTGAAGCAAAGCTAACCAGCAATTGATCAGACTTTCTAAAGGGTTTAGTCCTGTCCAGATAATATCTGAGCTGTCTGTGCACATCTAGAGAGTGCAGAATCCTTTCCCTCTTGTTTTAGGGGTTAGGAAAGAAGGTGGGTAAATGGATGGATTGGTCGAGAGCCACACTGGACACCACCTTGGGCATGAAGGATGGATTAGTTCTGAGGGATACCCTGTTTGCATGGAAGATGATGAAGAGTTCCACTGCCATGAGTGCTTGCAGCTCAAAGACTTCTGGCTGAAGTGATGGCCAGGAGGAAAGCTCTCTTCCAGGAGAGAAATTTTAGCTCTGAAGAAGCTGGTTCGAAAGGGGGCAGGGTGAGCTTTTCCAAGACAAAGTTAAGGTCCCAAGCTGGTGTTGGTGCCCTTCTGGGGGGCTTCACGTTGCTAGCCCCTCTGAGGGGCTGTTTGATCAGAGGGTGTGAAAAAAAGAGGCTGCTCAGTGGGAAAATGTGCAGAAATAGCAGAGACAAAGTTTATAGAGGAGAAAGAGAGACCACTGTGTAGTAGATCAGCTAAGTAATCCAGGATGAGAGGAATGGAGGGCTGTGACGTATTGGTTCCCTTAGCCTGGATCTCCAGGTGTAGAACCTTTTCCATTTACCTGCATAAGACTTTCTGGTGCTAGGGTGTCTGGCCTCTCAGATAACATCCAAAACCTGTTTACTGAGGATGGCAGATTGGTCAGGGTTTAGGATACAAGCCAAGCTGCCAAATTGAGTGTCTACAACTGGAGGTGCATGAATTACCCTTCCCTCTGGGTTAGGAGGTTTGGAATCTGAGGAAGATTCCATGGAGGCAGCGGGGACAGGCTGTGCAGCAAGGGGTACCAGTGCTGTATGTGCCAGTCTGGAGCAATGAGAATGGTCCTTGGTTTTTCCTTCCTTATTTTGAGCAGTACCCTGGAAATGAGAGGTAGGGGAGGAAAGGCATAGACCAAGAGGTTTACCCAGGGGAAGAACTGGTCATCCACTTTCCAAGCCATGCAGTGATGCTACCTGGTGCAGAATTTGTTGAGCTGATGGTTGGTGTGGGGAGGCAAATAGGTCGACCTCCGGCGTTCCACATTTCTGAGTTATTAAGAAGGTGCTTCTGTTGAGCTGCCACTCATGGGGGTCCAAGAGCTTTCTGCTTAATTGGTCTGCAAGGGAGTTGACAGAGCCTGGCAGGTATTGTGCTAACAGGTGTATTTGCATGGAAGAGGCTGTGAACCAAAGGGTCATGGCCGGCCTGTACAGCGGGTAGGAGCGAGTCCCTCCCTGCTTGTTGATGTTCCACATCATAGTGTTGTCTGTTTTGATCAGGAGAACCCCTGGAGAGAGAAGGGGTTTGAAAGCTTTCAAGGCCTGCTGCACAGCCATCATTTCTTTGAATGATGTGCAGGGGGAGTTGCTGGGGGTTCCATTGGCTCTGTATGCACCTGCCATCCAGGTGATAACCCAAGAGTAGTCTGATGCGTCTGTGGTAAGGGTCTGGGCAGCGGGGTGTGGGGAGAAGGGCAGTCCCTTGTTGTGGAAGCAGGCTGTTGCCACCAAAGAAATTCCTTCCGCAGGCAGGAATAACAGGCAGAAGTGTTTCCAGATCTTAAGACTGTTGACACCAAAGGCTATTTAGGTACCACTGAAGTTTCCTCATATGCATTCTGGCATATGGAATGAGGAGTATGCAAGAGGCCATGAACCCCAGGGCTTGCAGGATTTTCCTTACAGAAAGCTGGGGCCTGGTGACTAGTTGACAGAAATAAGCTGATAGGAAAATTTGTCTCTCTGGTGTAAGGCATATCTGGGATGCTGTGTCCAGACTTGGTCCCAGAAAGATTATCCTTTTGGTGGGTACCCGTTTGGATTTCTTTTCATTGACTGTGTACCCTAGGAAGATTAGTAGGTCCTTTACAAAGGCCAGGTCTTTGAGCAGCGTTTCCTGGCTGTCTGGCTGAATAAGGCAGTCATGTAAGTAGGGGTAAATGTGAATATTTCTTTGTCTGCAAAAGGCAATGGCCGGAGCCAGGCATTTTGTGAAAACTCTGGGAGCAGTAAATAAGCCAAAGAGAAGCGCAGAGAACTGAAAGTGTTGAGATCCTACCCTGAAGCAGAGATATTTTCTGCAGGACTCCCTGATAGGAATGTGGAGGTAGGCCTCTTTCAGGTCCAGGGTGGCTAGTCAAGTATCCCTGGAGAGCATGGGCAGCAGCTGTGGAGGGTGAGCATTTTGAATTTTGGGATCACCAGGAAGGTGTTTAGAATGGATAGATCGAGGATGGGGCACCAAGTTGCCCTCTTTTCTGGGCACCAGAAAAGGTCTGGAGTAGAAGCCTTGACCTATCTGCTCTGCAGGAACGTGCTCTATTGCCCCCAAGGAGAGCACGGAATGGATATGCTTTTGAGCTTCTGCCCACTAATTTGGTGGTAGATCTGGGAACCTTTTTGGGGTTGGAAGGGTGTGGAAGGAGAATTTGTACCCCTGAGACAGAATTTTCAGAACCCATTGGTACTTGGTAATGGTGGCCCAGGTGCTTGAGTGAAAGGAGAGTTTTCCTCCTATGGGTATGTGAAGGTGGGCAGAGGCGAGGTCGGGAGTGGGCGAGTCATTGTAAGTTCTTACCATAAGGGGGTGGCTCCCTGTTTTGAAGTGGATGTAGTCCACTGCTTAGATCTCTGTGACCTCTGGGGCTTTTGTCGGGGGGGGGTCAGTTTCCATGGGGCCTAGGCTGGCCCTGTCTACTCGGAGCAGGAAAGGACCAGTGCTTGGAGGGAGAATGCCTGCTGAACCTAGGGGGCTGGACCTGTAAGAAATCTTTAACAGTTTGCATAGATTTTGCTTTTTCTTCCATCTTTTTTAAGACCTCTTCTGCTTTAGTACTAAATACGTTATCTTTGTGCAAGGCTACATCCAACAATTTAGATTTGACATGGTCTGGGAGGGGTTCTTCCTTAAGCCATGCATGTCTTCTAATGACAGATCTGGTGACTGCTGCCCTGCAAGAAGATTCTAGGATGTCAAAATCACAGTGCAAAGTGTGTTTAGTTACTTGACCAGCAGAATGCATTAAGTCCTGTAAATCTTTAGATTCTGCCCATGCAAGAAAGGAGGACATTTTTTGTTTAAGGAGTTCCAAGGTATGTTGCTGATACTTAAGCATATGGAACTGACAATTTAGTGCCCTGATGGCAAGAGTAGCTGGGGTGTATACTTTTTTACCCCATCTGTCCAGTGCTCGGGAATCCCTGTCTGAGGGGGCGGGATTCTTAGCTGAGGTTACCTTAATCCCTTTAGGTCCTTGAGTAATGACCTCAGGGTCAGCTGTTGGATTTTTTAAAAAGATATTTGTGAGTCAGGGACTCAGTAGTACCTGTCTTCTTTTCTGGGAGCAGGAGGGAGGGTGTCTGGAGTCAAGCTGGATTCAAGGAAGACATCATCTACCACATCTAGGACTGGGGGGATGGCTAAAGGGGTGTGCTGTGGAAGGTCATGGAAAGTGCAGTTGTGTACACTTACCATAAATGTAGATGTTAAGAGTATATTTACTATTGCAGTCATCACACACGGGTTATCTGCCTACAGGTAAGCCCCTCAGTCAGCCTGAATACCAGAGACATAACATTTCTGCGTCAGTTGCTGTTGCTCCAGGATTGACGTCAGATTGTCAGGGGTATAAAAACAGGCAGCTGACACTATTACATCAGTTTTTCTTGCCCCAAATGTCAGGAGCCCCCCAACAGAGAGCTAAGGTATGGTGAGGAAATCAACATCAGTAAAAAGTAATACCAATACCCCTGTACGGGGTGAGTAATGGACAGAGAGAGGAGAGGGAGAGAAGGGGGCTGGAGGGAGGGAAACCAGGACTGTAACAGTGCATACACTAAAGCATCTACATTTATGGTAAGTGTACACAACTGTACTATGTTCTTCGTGTTTCACTGTTGCAGTCATCACATTTGGGTAGAATCCCAAAGCTGAGGAAATGGGTGGAGGTAGTCAAGGAAGCTAGGGGTTGGCTACCATGCCCTGCAAGACTGCAAATGCAAACCCTGCCCTGGATTTAGAGAAGAGAGGCAGGTGGTAATGCTTGGTGAAGGTATGTACAGAACTCCAGGTAGCAGCTTCCAGAACGTCCCTGGTAGGGACTCCTCTGAGGAATGCTGTGAAAGTAGAAGTTGCCCTAGTGGAATGTGTTCTGACCACCTGAGGGGTTGATTTCCCATGGTGTTTGTAGCAGAAATGGCTACAGTGTGCTACCCATTTGGAAATTGTTTGTTTTGAAATGGCCTTGCCCTTGGCCCCTGGTGCAAAACTGAGTAGTACCTGGTCAGATTTCCTGAAGGGCTTAGTCCTATCCAGGTAGAATCTGAGCTGTCTGCACACGTCCAAGGAGTGCAGGATCCTTTCCCCTTTATTCTGAGGATTAGGGAAGAAGGTTGGCAAGTGGAAAGATTGGTTAAGACCCACACTGGACACCACTTTAGGCATAAAGGAAGCATTAGCCCTGAGGGAGACCCTGTCAGTATGAAAAATAATGAAGGGTTCCACAGCCATAAGTGCCTGGAAGCTCAAACACTCTTGTAGCCGAAGTGATGGCCAGAAGCAAGGCTGTTTTCTATGAGAGGAATTTTAACTCTGCTGATGCTGCAGGCATAAAGGGAGGTGAGCTTTTCCATTACAAAGTTAAGGTCCCAAGCAGGGGTGGGTGCTCTCCTTGGTGGCCTTAGGTTGTTTGCCTCTCTCAGGAACTGTTTGATGAGAAGGTGAAAGACGAGAGGCCTGCAAATTAATTGAAGTGGGCATCAGGGGTTGCGAAAGCGCCTCACTGAGTTCCGTAGGACTGACAACCAGCTTAACAGAAGCGTCATCGGAAGGTTTGGTCCTGTGCGGTCTGTCTCTTTCTTTATCTTTACGTTTTTCCGGAAGATCTGCTGTCAGATGGCTTACCAAAGTCATATCGGAATTAGAGGACTATAAACGGAAATATCTGGCCACAATAAGGGCTTGACAATGAATAGTTCTGGCGTTAAAGCACAGAAGCTACAACAAGGGACTTCATGGTCTGGGCCTAGACAAGTGTCGCAGTAAGAGTGGAAGTGCTGGTGTGGTATTTGCTTTCCACAGGCAAGACAATTAACTTTTTCTGACATCAGTTAGTGCAAGAAAAAAAAGATCCCCAACGGGATACTTAGCTTTCGAAGACTTCAACTTCAATTCAGAAATGAAACTCAGGTAGTGGACGACCAGCACTCATGAGAACTGCTTCTGGCTCCACGGAAAGAAAGACTGATGTAATGGTGTCGGATGCCTTCCTTTATACCACTGATGACCTGACCTCAGTCCTCAAGCGACAGCAACTGACGCAGAAATACTAAGGCTCTGGTATTCAGACCGGCCGAGGGCTACCCTGGCAGGAATAATCCAAATGTGATGGCTGCAACAGTAAAACATGAAGAACATCTGAAATGCCTCAGAAGGAACACCAGAGCTAAGAAACAATAAAAAGCCATCCAAGGAAGGAACAAGATGTAGGGGTGAAGGTGGGAGGTTCAGAAAAAATCATAAAGAAGTAGGAGCTGACAACATGCTTTGCAAAACAGCTGTGGCAAACCAGCCCTAGACTTAGAGTAGATAGGAAGGTGATAATGCTTAGAGAAATGCACTGAACTCCAAGTAGCTGCTGCAACATAGAAGGAAAAGACATCTTTGGTTATGGTAAGATTTTACACAACTATTCTATGTCCTTCTATTCAATGTTGCAGTATTCTTTACATGTGGGAGAATACCAGAGGTTAGCAGGAACCCTGGGAGGAGAAAGGAGCTGACTAACTTTGAACTGAAGAGTTTTCATCAAAGCCATAGTGAGTGGCTCTAACAAAGCCTGCTCTTGATTTAGAAATGGTGTCCAACTTGTAACGTTTGGTGAAAGTGTGCAAAGATCATGCAGCAGCTTCCAGAACAGAATTAGTATCCAGACATTTAAAGAATTCCCTTGGGAAAGCCACAGATCTAATTGAATGAGCCCTAACAGGCACAGCAAGAGACTTACCATTGAAGTCTTAACAAAACAAGACAGCCTTGGAGATCCAAGAAGAAATTATCTGTTTAGAGAAAGGCAAACCCAGAGTCCTGGGATGAAAAGAAACAAAGAGCTGATTAGATTTCCTGATAGCCTTAGACAACTTAGATTCTACTTGGATAAGACTATGTACATCCAAGTTATGCTAGACCCTTTCACTAGAGGACTGAGGAGAAGGAAAGAAGGTGGACAACTTACATTTTTAAGAGACACCTCATTCACCACCTTAGACATAAAAGGACGGATACCCGATGAAACCCTATCCTTGTAGAATCTGAAGCTGCAAGTTCAAAGGCAGCCACAAACTTAAAACACAGTTCAAATCCCAAGGAGGTGGAACTGTTTTCCTGGGAGGTTAAATAAGTAGACGCCTTTAAGAAAAAGTTTTACCTCCAATCGGGGCGATAAAGGTGGAGATAATGGCAGTAAACTTTCACTGATGAGTAGGACAAGCCACCGTTGAAAATTTCACACAAGTAAGAAAGAACTACTGGAATATTCACTGAAAATTGAGACAGATTTCTTGAAAGACTAGATGGAAAACCTCTTCCATTTGGATATGTAAGATTTTCAAGTATTGAGTTTTCTGACCTCCTGCAGAACCCTAAAAACGTCTTGTGAAAAAAGATGCCTGAAAGGAATCAAAAGTTGATCACCCACAGGGTCAGTTGAAAGGTTGACATATGTGGATGAAACACAGATCACCTGTCTTGTGTGAGCAAGTCACTCTGTGAAGTAACTTGCAATGACTGCCCTTGGCTAAATGTAGAGGAAGAGGGAAACAATGCTGTCTGGGCCAAAAGGGAGTCACCAACAAGATTTTTGGTTTGTTCTGCTGAATCTTCAGTAGAACTTTCTAAATGAGAGGGAAGGGGGGAGGCATAAAGAAACATCCCCTTCCATGAAAAAGGGTGTCTACCTTCCAAGCTAGAGGATGTGGGAGTCTCGCAAAAATAGAGGAAGTTGTCTGTTCAGAGGGAAGGTAAACAGATCCAGAAGAGGGGCAACCCACTGGTGGACCAAGTCCAGAAACACATCCTTGTGAAGCATCCATTCATGGGATCGAGTCAAAGACCTGCATAAGGTGTCTGCCACAAAGTTTTGAGCGGATGGAATGTAAACCCAAGAAGAGTAACCTTGTACTAAATTGCCAATTCCCATGCCATGAGAGCTAACCTGCATAAAAAGGTAAGACTTTGTCCTTCCTGCTTGTTTCTATACCACAGAACACTGGTGGTGTCTGCAAACACTTTCATTGGGCCTGGTCGAAAGAGAATGAAAGGCCTGTAAAGCCAGAATCAGGGCCTTCATCTCCTTGATGTTGATATGCTCTCTCCTTTGTGAAGGAGACCAAAGGCCCTGAACTTTCTTGGAAGCAAATGTTGCCCCCATCCTGTGTCTGAGGTGTCTGTGAACAGATGTTGAGATGTCTGAGCATGACGTTATGGCATGCAAATTCTGTCTACAAGAAGATGAAGGCCAGGATTCAGAGTAAGCTGTTGAATAAACCAAAACAGCTCTTTTTAGGCAGGGGAGGAGAGGAAACACAATCTCTAGAAGGTGAGCATGCTGCACCCAAATTGGCTTTAGGAACCACTGAACTGTCCTTATGTGGAGTTTTACAAAGAGCAGCATGGGAATTGTGAGGCCATGAACCCAAGAAGTGTTAGAAACTCCCTGGCTGTAATTGAGGGGAGAGGCAGAAGGTTTTCCAGAAAGGCAGTGAGGGACTGATCTCTGTCCGTAGGGAAAAAAAAACATCATAAGGTCTGTCCTGAACCTGGCACCCTAGGAAGATGTGATCTTGTGATGGGGTCAAAGGATTTTTTTGAAATTTATAGTGATCCCCAGACTTTGAAGATAAACTGCCACCTGCAGGTTTTCAGACAACTGCTCTGATAGAGGAGCCAGGAAAAGATCCTTGTCCAAGTATGAATATACCTGGATACCCTTGACTCTCAAGAAGGAAATCACGGGGCTAATTACTTTGTGAACACCCTTGGGGCAGTGGAAAGACCAAAAGGCAAGGCAGAGAACTGAAAGTGCAAAGAACCCACAGAGAAATGTAGAAATTTCCTGTACAGAAGATGGATGGGGATGTGTACATAAGCATCTTTGATGTCTACAGATGCCATGTAAGACTGAGGTGAAATCAGAGAAAAGAGTTTGGAAAAATAGCATACGTAAAGACGACACACCTATATAAGTGTTTAAGTGGGAAATATCTAGGACTGGTCTCCAAAGAACATCCTTTCTAGGAACCAGAAACATCCTTGAGTAAAATCCTCTGCCTCTCTGATCCACTGGCATGTGCTGAATTGCGCCTTGAAAAAGTAGCTGAGTTACAACCTCTGGAAACAAGTTCAGTTGACTTGAAGGGGGCTGTGGAATCCCCATGAAAGTTGGTAGAATTTTTCCAAGTCATGAAGTACTCCTGTTGGATAATGGACAGAAACCAGGAATTCGGAATGAACCTTGCCCAAGCTGGAAGAGAGAAAGACAAAGAGGTAGAGGGGTCAGACTTGAAAGAGACTGCTGGTAGTCACAGACAGCTGAGCCTGGCATGAAAGGGCTGCTAAGTAGAAGGAGGAGCAGCAGTAGATTTAGATTGTGGAGGCCACCTAACAGACTTTTCAGGCCTGGAAGCAGAAGCAGAGGCAGTAGACGAGAGAACTGTTCTAACAAAAGATGTCTTAGCAGGAAAATTCCTAAAGAACTTAGGAACAGGAGAAATGAACAAGTGCTTCAAGTCTTGAAGTTCCTTTCCTTCTCTTGCAGAGACTAAGTCTGCAGCTGCAGAACCAAAAAGAGATGACTTATCCAAAGGAACATCTAACAATTTTGCTTTCATGACATCTGGCAACGGTTGAAGCCTCAACCAGGAGTGTCTCTAATGAGCAGAACCAAGAGTATCTCTAATGAGCAGAACCAGATGCAGCAGCTCTGGATAATGCCTCAACAGCATCATAGCTGCACCTACTGGAATATCTAGCTACTTGTGAAGAAGATGTCAAAAGAGAGAAAACCTGCATTTTAATCTCGGAGTCTGTTAGTTCAGCAAGAGCTTGCAAAGCCTGGGAAAAAGAGCCAAGGAATACCTAGACATAAGAGTTTGGTAATTCACTGCTCTGATCGCTGAAGTGGAGGAAATGTAACCTTTTCACCAAGTCTCTCCAGAATTTTGCTCTCCTTATCAGACGAATAAAGTTTAAAAGGAGATAACTGGGAAGACTCATCAGAAGCTATGGAAACAAAAGCTGGATCAGCTGAAGGATACACAGAGGAACGTGCAATCATCAGGGACCTTGTAGAATCTGTCTGGCCTCTTGGGGGTCTTAGAAGAAGCAAAAGCATCCAGGAAAGCTGGCAGGACTGGAGGCACAGCAGAAGGTAAAGGAATTTCCATTCACAAAAGGTCATACCATTTTTTGCTCTTCAGAAATTTGTGAACAGTCCCATTTGAAAAATCCCCTTATTCTGTTAATAGTTTCACCAAAAGAAGTATCTTCTACTGGGGAACCCCCCCCCCCCAATTACATTCCTCCTCAGGAGAAGCATATTCTAGAGGAGATTTGATTTGCGTACAGTATGCTAAGGAATCCTTATCAGGAGAAGAGTCATAACTATCATCAGAGAGAACCTGTTCCCCAACTCTGAACAGGAGAATATGCAAAAGAAGGAACATGAATAGCAGAGGAAGGCTTTAAAGCCAGTAGAGCCTTAATTAAACTTTGAGAAAGCATCCCAGACCATCAGACTGAGGAGTGGAAGGAGCCTGAGAGTGTCTAGTCTTTTTTTTTTTCTTAACCTGCACTTCTGCATGAGGAGAAGTGGAAGAAGCTGACATAGGCCTAATATGTCTGGAATTGTCTTTGGCTGATCCCTAGCAGGAGTGGAAGGCACATCCCTGGGGCCCTCAAGCACAGTGAGATGTGGTTCCCCCTGACTGCCCGAAACGGACATCAGACTGCCTCTGAGGACGTGCCTAGGTTGGATTCCTTGGCAGCTTCCAAAGAGGTACCCACTGAGGAACCAGATCTGACCTCCAAATCCTAAAGGGATACATCAGAAATAGGAGGTACAGCTGAAAAGGACTCAGGCCTAGGCTTGCTAACCTTCCTCTTCAAAATCAGCTCAGCCAAAGGACCCCTAGAACCCTCCATAACGTCTTTAGCCACAAGTTTAAGACGCTGACTCTCTAAGTAGAGACTTAAAGACCCGACAAATAAAACAGGAAAAGTGGACGTGATTGGGGCCCTAAGCAGAAATGACAAAGGTTGTGGCTATCTTTATGTGGAATCTGCCTTCCAGACCTGCAGTTGCCATTCCTGGATGACATGAACTGATTACAAAAGACAGTAGCAAATAAATAAATCTCCAATGGGGCACTTATCTGAAAGCTGGCAGCAACAAACGGAATCAAGCAGCAGACCGTCATCTGAGTCAAGTGTTCTGAATGGAGGCAAAAAAGTTCTGAGGTGGTAAGTACGGGCGTCCTTTTACAGCTGCTGATGTCAGCATATACATGCACCGCCCCACGTACTTGCAGTAGCTAAAAGCTATTGTATACTGGCCAGACGTCAGGATGCTGGCCGGACCCCCCCCCATGTAAAGAATACTGCAACACTGAATAAAAGGTCATCATATATTTGGCACCAAAACGCAAGGCAGAACTTGATTAACTCCATGACTTAAAGCTCATAAGTCAATCCATCTGAATCTGTCTTTCAGCGAAGTGTACAGCTTAACTTACACTAAGCATCCAATTAGCAAATACGGGAGCTAGATATCTGGTAAACACCCCAGGCACAATAGAAAGACCAAATGGCAAGGGAATGAATTAGTAACGAGTCCCCCACACAAAATCTGAGATAATGCCCGTCAGACTTTGTGAAGGTAGAGATTTAAGTAAGCATCACAGACGTCCACAGTTTTTACAGATGCACTTACACATCAAGGGGAGTTTTGTGTCTGCAGTGTAACATATAAAATGGTCTCTACAGACATTCCTTCACTGCAGATAGTAAGCATCTTCACCAGCCTTTCTTCCATCTGCTAAAGGAGCTAATTATAATGCTTAAATACCCAGTAACTCATGAACTGCAGAAAAGACCAAATAAAGCTGCACTTCCAGCATAAGAAAAATGGCCTTGAGATTAAAGTTAGATAAACTTATGTAGCTTACTGTATAATACCAGATATCCTTGTTTGAGGTCAGGGATTGGTGGCCAGTATGGGATAAACTAATTGAAAACAATGATGGTGCTCAGTAGCATAGCTTGGGCGGGGAGAGAGGGGCAACTGCCCTGAGCACTAAGTGTTGGGGGAGAGATCAGTCAATTCCAAATACTATTTTATACAAAAGTAGCTTTTAAAAGCCAGTATTGCATTTGTGATCAAACATGAGCACTGAAGCACTCGTGTTATGGTCTAAACTGTAACAACTGGTAAATGTATTACAGAGGTATGTAGCAGTTGTTGTTGTGCCCTGTTTGGCTGTAAGGAAGCAAGGGAAATCCCACCCAAGAAAGGATAAACAAATGAAAGGGGGGTAAGGAGGGGGGTGACTGAATACTGCAACATCGAAGAGAAGGACATCTAAGGTTATGGTAAGTTCGTACACAACTATTTTATGTCCTTCTATTCCCAAGTTGCAGTATTCATAACCTTAGGAAGAGTACCACAGCTCTCTAGGAATTGCATGGGAGCAGTGCCAATGAGACCCTGCAGGACACACCTAGCAAACCCTGTTTTAGCCCTGGAGATCGGATCCAATTTGTAATGCTTGATAAAGGTATATACAGAAGACCAAGTTGCAGCCTCTAGGATAGAGGTGTAATAGATGCCCTTGAAGAAGGCTGCTGAAGAGATAGCTGCTCTGGTAGAATGGGTCTTGACAAGTGAACTCAGGTGCCTTCCATATGTTCATAGGTAGGTACTAGGCTATTGGGCCTAGGGCCTATACAAGCCTAGCCAAAAAGGTACCTTGGCTTTTGCCACCTAAGAAAATTATTTTCCTGTGCCCCTGTCAAGCAGAACCACAGAAGTGATCCCCGGGGAGAATTTCCTATTACCCATCCAATCATCAAGATTTTTCTTGAAAAGTGCTAATGAGGAGCTCTGTTTGACATAGATAGGTAGTCTGTTACAGAGTATAGGTAGTCTCTGGGAAAGGAATCTATCCCTCCAGCATCTTCTGTTTATTGTGGTAACAAGTTTTAGGTCCCTAGAGCGTGTAGCTCGGAGGGATTGGGATTTCTTTAAGTGGAGCATGTCCAACAGCTCTGGGTTTGACATAGCTTTGTATGTAAGGCAGAGATTGCCTCTGAGTAGGCGATATGCGACGGAGTAAAGCTGGAGTTTTTTTAGTCGGTCTGCGTAAGACATCTGTTTGAGGCCAGTAATCCTCTTTGTGAGGTATTTCTGCGGCCTTCCCAGTTGTTGTAGATGTCTTGTGAGGTACACACCAAAAGGGGCGTTGTACTCTATAATGGGTCTAATGAGTGATGAGTAGAGGGGAACAATGACCTCTTTTTTCTGGATGAGAAACCTTTTGTGATGAGGTGTACCACATAGAAGGATTTCCTGACCACTGTGGCAATGTGATTATCAAAGGAGCGACTACTGTCCACCTGTGTCCCAAGGTCTCATCACACTTTCGGTGTTAAGTAGACTACAGCCTATGTGGCAGTTCATGGGTACAGAGTTTTTACCAAAGGGGGTGACAATGCACTTTTTGGCATTGAGCTTGAGACCATGGCTTTGACACCAGGCATCTGTCTCAGTGAGGCCCTTTTGTAGGATGTCCACATCGTTAGGAGTTTCGATTATGGTTTGCAGTCATCTGCGAATTTAGTTAACCAAAGACCTTCTGTGTTAGCCTGTACTTCAGAGAAGTAGATACCAAACAGGAGAGGACACAGGACTGAGCCCTGTGGTACTCCACTTGTTACTGGTCTGGAGTCGGATTTGGAGTCTGCTACTTTCAAAGTGTGGGTTCTGTTAGTAAGCCAGTTGGCAACCCATTTTGTGACATAGGGATTTATACCTAGTTTAGTGAGTTTATCTATAATTCCAGAGTGGGGGATGGTGTTGAACTCCTTGGCGAGATCTAGGTAAGCTGTGTGAACCACCTTACCCTCATCTATGGCTTTGGTGACTACTTCAAAGAAGTCTATCAGGTTTAGGAGACATGATCTGCCTTTTACAAACCTGAACTGTGTGGGGTCCAGAGTTTGGAGATCTCCAATGTCTTTGTTTAGGAAAGGAAAAGCAAAAGGTTATCATCATAGAAATCCAGGAGGCAATTGTGGGTTTAGACACTGCCCTGCCAAGTTCCCTAGGATGAAAGGAGATGAAAAGCTGGTCAGACTGTCTGATAGGTTTTGTCTTGTCTGAGTAGAATCTCTGTTGCCTATGAACATCCAGGGAATGCAAAGCCTTTTCTGAGGAGTTCTGTGGTTGAGAGTAAAAGACAGGGGAGATTAATGGTGTCTGGTTTAAGGAAATTTCATTAACTATGTTTGGCATGCAAGGGTTAGTTCTGAGACAAACCCTATCTTTATGAAAAATAAGATGGGGAGGAGAAGCCATAAGGACTTGGATCACAGAGACCCTCCTGGCAGAATTATGGGCCAGTAGCAAAACTGTTTTCCCTGTACAGAATTTTAGGGAGGATGAGTGCGCTGGCTCAAACTGGGCCAATGTAAGCTTTTCCAGCACAAAGTTAAGGTCCCAAGGAGGAGGAATAGGCTTACTATGGGGTTTTATGTGAAGGACCCCTTTCAAAAATAGTTTGGCTTCCAACCTGGAAGCTAGAGGTGAAGTCAAGAGAAGGCGAGCAGAAATAGCAGAGAGGTGTACTTTTACTGATGAGTAGGTCAGTCCCAAATGTAGTAACTCACACAGGTAGGAAAGGACCAGTGGAACAGAAACTAGAAATGGGTCCTGTTTTCTCTTGAGGTACCAATTTTTCCACTTAAGTCATTTCTCCAGGTACTAGGCTTCCTGGCCTCCTGCAGGACATTGAGTACATACTCTGAGTATAGGTGCATAAAAGGGATCAGAACCCTATCACCCACAGTGTCAGTTCGAGACTGAGTAGGTGGTGGTGAGGATTCACTAGACAATCTCGAAATACTGAAATGTCGAATTTCAGTATTTCGAGACTGAATAGTCGAACACCCACATACCCGAACACCCAAACCGCGAATAGCACAATCTCGACCACACACACACACACACACACACACACACACACACACACACACACACCTACCTACCTACCTACATACACTAAAACAAAACACACACAAACACAACATAGAACACACACCTACCCTACCTATAAGCAGTGGGGCAAGCCCCCCTGCACACCCCCACTTATATATATATATATATATATATATATATATACACAAACTCTGAGGTCACACTAAACACACAAAAAACACCACTAGACACACACACTTAAATCCCTAGCCAATACCCTTACACAAACACCACTTACCTGAATCCCCAGATAAATCCACAAACCGCACCGCACATCACGAACGAGACACCACTATAGCGGATTCGATATTTCCGCATTTGACATAGTGCAGTTTAGCGTAACTACACTTTCGAGCATTCAGTCTCAAAGTACTGAAATTTGACATTTCAGTATTTTGAGAATGTCTAGTGAATCAGGGGGTGAATAAGGGATCCCCTGTCTTGTGTGAGTAGGTCAAAGCAGTGAGGTAACCTGTGGTGATTGCCCTGGGATAACCGGTACAGTAGGGGAAACCAATGCTGTCTTGGCCAAAAGGGAATCACCAACAGGATTTTTGATTTGTCCTTCTGTACTTTCAGGAGGACTTTGTGTATCAGAGGAAAAAGAGGGAAGGCATAGAGGAACATTCCGTCCCATGAAAAGGAAAAGGCATCCACATCCATGCTTGTGGATGGGACAGCCTTGTGCAGAAGAGGGGCATCTGTTTGTTCTGGGGGGAGGCAAACAGATGTGCCTGAGGAATACCCCACCTGTGAATTGGATCCAAATTTACTTCCCTGTGAAGCATCCATTCGTGGGGGGGGGGGGGTGTCAAGGTTCTGCTGAGGATGTCTGCCATCCCATTTTCTTCTGATGGGATGTAAACTGCCTGCAAGTGGATTTGAAGTGCTGTTGCCAGGGACCATATCTGTATAGCCAGACTGCAGACGGGGTACGACTTTGTTTCTCCTTGTTTGTTTGTGTACCATAGGACAATCATGTTGTCTGTGATTACCTTCAGGGTGCTTGGCAGAAGGAGGTCTTGGAAGGCCGGCATAGCCAAAGATAGGGCCTTTAGCTCTTTTAGGCTGAAGTGGTCTTTCCTTTTTTGAATGGTCCACTCCCCCTGTACTTTGTGCTGATTGTTGGCGTGCTGAAGGATGGCTCCCCAACCTAAATCTGATGCATCTGTGAACAGATGCTGTTTTGGTGGGGGAATCTGCAAGGGTATCCCTTGACTGAGGGTAATGGTGGTAATCCACCAGGAGATTTCCCTTTTTAAACAGGGAAGAGGAGGAAGTTTTGCTTCCAGACATGACAGTGTTGGCTCCAAGAGTTTATCAAGACCCAGTGAAACTTAATCATGTGCATCCTGGCTAGAGGGATCATGGGAATCAAGGAGGCCATGTACCCTATTATCATGATAAATTCCCTGGCTGAGATGGCAGTTAAAGGTTGGAGGGAGTGGAAGAAAAGAGAAAGAAATTCCACTTTCTGGGTAGGGACAAAGACCGACATCAAGTCTGTCTGTATCCTGCACCACAGGAAGACCACGTCTTGGGAAGGAGTCATTTCTGACATAAGGCAATTCACTGTGTAGCCTAGACTCTGTAGAAAGTTGCAAACAATGCCCAGATGTTTGGACAGGGTCAGCGGATCATGGTGCAGAATAAGAAGGTCGTCCAAGTAGGGATAAATTTGTATGCCCTGCCATGTCCAGTGTGCAGTGGCTGGGGCTAGGTACTTTGTGAATACTCTTGGCAATGTGGAGAGGCCAAAAGGTAAGGCAGAGAACTGAAAATGTGATGAACACACTGAAAAAAGTACAATTGTGTACACTTGCCATAAATGTAGATGTTCGAGTGTATTCACTGTTGCAATCATCACACTTGGGTTATCTGCCTGCAGGTAGCCCTCAGTTGGCCCGAATACCAGAGACTTAGTATTTCTGCGTCGGCTGCGGTCGCTCCAGGACTGACGTCAGGTCGTCAGGGGTATAAAAACAGGCAGCCAACGCCATTACATCAGTATTTCTTGCCACAAATGTCAGGAGCCCCCCAAAAGGAGCTAAGTTACGGTGGAGGAAAATACCACCAGTAAAAAGTAAATACCGATACCAAGGGGGGTAAGCGTGAGCATTCCAGTACAAAGTTAAGGTCCCAAGCAGGGGTGGGTACTCTCCTAGGTGGCCTTAAGTTGACTGCCCAATCAAAGGAACTGTTTGATAAGAGGGTGAGAGAAGAGAGTTGGCTCAGTGTTGCAATGAGCTGAAATGGCAGGGGCATGCATCTTAACGGAGGAGAAGGATAGGCCTCTGTGGAGTAGATCTACTAAGTAATCCAGGATTAGAGGCAGGGAGGGCAGAGTTGTGTCCTCTCCTTTAGATTGAAACCAGGAGCAGTACCTTTTCCACCTATCAGCATAGGATTTCCCTGTACTGGGTTTTCTGGCTTCAAGAATGACGTCCAGCACCTGCTTGCATAGGCTGGTTACTGGGGGAGAGGTCAAGGAATAAGCGAGGCTGCAAGATTTAGGGTTTGCAGTTGTGGATGCAAGATGTGCCCTCTGCTGAAAGAGCAGGGTTGGGTTCTGGTGTAGGTGCCAGGGTGGCAACAGTGACAAGCTGCGTAGGAGTGGGTACAACCAGTGCTGACGTGTGGCCAGTCCGGGGCAATCAGAATTGTCCGTGGTCTGTCCTGTCTTATCTTGAGCAATAGTCTTAAGAGAAGGGGGGGGGCACAGACAGAGATTTACCCACTGGAAGGATAGGGCATCCACTTTCCATGCCCTGCTGTGAGGTGTCCTGGTGCAGAATTTGCTGAGCTGGTGATTGCAGGGGGAGGCAAAGAGATCCACCTCTGGGGTCGCCCATTTCTGAATCAGAAGGTTGAAGGTGCTGGGCTCTAGTTACGACTCGTGTGGGTCTAGGAGATTTATGCTTAAGTCGTCTGCCAGTGAGTTTTGTTTGCCTGGCAGGAACTGAGCTTGCAGATGGACCTGCATGTCCAAGGAAGTGTTCCACAGGGCCATGGCTAGCCTGCAAGGTGGGTAAGAGTGGGACACCCCTGCTTATTGATGTACCACATAACCGTGGTGTTGTCTGTTTTTATTAATAGGTGTCCTGATGAGAGTAGGGATCAGAAAGCTGTAAGAGCATGCTGAACAGCTAGCATCTCTTTTTGGTTGATGTGCAGATGAATTTGACTTGGGCTCCTGTGGCCCGGAATGCACTTGCCATCCATGTGGGCCCCCCAGGCATAGTCTGATACTTCTGTGGTTAGGGTCTGGGCAGCGTGGGGTTGAGTAAAGGGTAGTCCCTCGTTGTGGTTACATGCTGCTGCCCACCAAAGAAACTCTGTCCTTCGACAAGGTATTATAGGAAAGACACTTTCCAGGTCCTGAGAGTGTTGGCACCAAAGACTTAAGTACCACTGAAGTTTTCTCATATGCAGTCTGGCATATGAATTAGTAGGATGCATTTTCCTACTAAACAGCTGGGTTCTGGTGGCCATTTGAGTAATAGTCTGTCAGAGAGGCTTGTTTTTCTAAAGTGAGGAATATCATCTGGGATGCTGTGTCCAAGCATGCTCCCAGGAATACAATCTTTTGACTGGGGACTAGTCTTGATTTCTTTTCATTGATGGTGTACCCCAGGGAGGTTAGAAAGTTTTTTTTTACAAATGTCAGGTGCTGCAACCGCATTTCCCGACTGTCTGCCTGAATCAGGCAGTCGTCCAAGTACGGGTAAATTTGAATATTTCTTTGTCTGCAGCAAGCAATGGCTGGAGAAAGGCATTTTATGAATACTCCGGGAGCAGTGGATAAGCCAAAGGGAAGTGCAGAGAACTGGTAATGCATAGATCCTTTCCTGAAGCGCAGATATTTCCTGCATGACTCCCTTATAGGGATGTGCAGATAGGCTTCTTTCAAGTCTAGGGTGACTAAAGTACAGTTGTGTACCTACCATAAATGTAGATGTTCGAGTGTATTCACTGTTGCAGTCATTACAATTGGGTTATCCTGCTGGCAGACTACCTGCAGTCGGCCCAAATTCCAAAGTCTACGTCCAGCGTCGGTTGCTGTTGCCTCCTCCCTGATGTCAGTGTGCCAGGGGTATAAAAGAAACAGCCAACGCCATTTTCTTCAGTTTTTCTTGCCCCAGATGTCAGGTACCCCCAAAAGAGTAGGCTAAAAATGTGTCTATAAAGCATGCATGCACCAAGTAACACATTTCCTTCATCTACAAGCAAATACACCACATAGGTTGTATAGAATAGAGAAGTACAGATAAGGTCCAGCAAAGATAAGGGGGATGGTGGGAGGGTAACCTGGACTGCAACAATACACTCGAACATCTAAATTTATGGTAGGTACACAACAGTACTATGTTCATCGTGTTTCACTGTTGCAGTCATTACAATTGGGTTAAATCCCAAAGCTGAGGTTGGAACTAAATAGAGTTAGGAGCGGCTATGAGGCCCTGCAGGACTGCAGTGGCAAAGCCTGCCCTGGATTTGGAGTACAGTGGTAAGTGGTAGTGCTTTGTAAAAGTGTGCACTGAACTCCAGGTTGCAGCCTCTAAAATGTCTTTGGTTGGCACTCCTCTGAGGAAGGCTGCTGAAGTGGCTGCTGCTCTGGTTGAATGTGGCCTAATGCTCTTAGGCACTGATTTGCCATGTTGAGAATAGCATAAACGAATGCAGTGTCCTATCCACTTTGAAACAGTCTGCTTTGAGAAAGCCTTTCCTTGTGATCCTGCAGCATGCGCTACCAGTAATCGCTCAGATTTTCTGAAAGCTTTGGTTCTGTCCAAGTAGAAGCGCAGTTGTCTGTGTATGTCCAAAGAATGCAGAAGTTTCTCACCCTTATTCTGTGGGTTTGGATAAAAGGTAGGCAAATGAATAGTTTGGTTAAGGGCCACACTGGACACTACCTTAGGCATAAATGTGGGGTTTGTCCTTAGAGAGACCCTATCTGGATGGAAAATGATAAAAGGTTCCACAGCCATGAGTGCCTGCAGCTCTGAGACTCGTCTTGCAGTGGTTATTGCTAGGAGCAGAGCTGTTTTCCATGATAACAATTTTATATCAGCTGTAGTGGCTGGCTCAAAAGGAGGCAGAGTGAGTTTTTCCAAGACATAATTGAGGTCCCATGCAGGTATTGGTGATCTCCTTGGAGGCCATAAGTTTTTGGCTCCTCTGAGGTACTGCCTTAATAAAGGATGAGAAAAAATAGGTGGCTCTGTATTATAATGAGCTGAAATGGCAGCAGCATGAATCTTAATTGATGAAAAGGATAGGCCTTTGTGTCCAGCATCTCAGTTAAGTATTGCAAAATCTGAGGGATATTTGGAACAATCATGTCAAATCCTTGTGCCTGGTTCCAAGCACAGAATCTCTTCCATTTGTCTGCACAAGATTTTCTGGTACTGGGCCATCCTGGCCTCCAAGATAACCTCTATCACCGCTTTAGAGAGAGGTGTGTTTTGAAAAGTTACATTATCCGCCACGCTGCCAGATTTAAGGTACTGAGTTGGCAGTGCAGGATCTGATTGTTATGTTGGGTCGGTAAGTGAGGAATTTGAGGTAATGTCCATGCTGGGCACTGAGTCAAGTTCCTTAGGATTGGGTACCAGTGCTGGCGGGGCCAGTCTGGGGCAATCAGTATCATCTTTGGCTTCTCTTGTCTGACCTTTAGGAGTACCTTGGGGAGGAGAGGCAGTGGGGGAAAGGCATATAATGTTAAGTTTTTCCAGCTGAAAGATAAAGCATCCACTTTCCATGCTTGCTTGTGATAAGTCCTTGTACAGAATCTCTGTAGTTGGCAGTTGTGAGGGGAGGCAAACAGATCTATGTCCAGGCATCCCCAATTCCTTGTTATCATGTTGAAGACTTGTGGATCCAATTTCCACTCGTGGGGATCCATGAGGTTTCTACTTAGTTCGTCTGCCGCAGTATTTATCTTTCCTGGCAGGAATTGTGCTTGCAGATGTACTTGGTAAGTCAATGCTGTGTCCCACAAAGTCATGGCTAGTCTGCAAAGGGGGTAGGAATGTGTGCCTCCCTGCTTGTTTATGTACCACATGACCGTAGTATTATCCGTCTTTATCAGTAGTTGTCCTGGATGAAGTAGATCCTTGAAGGTAGTCAGGGCATTTTGAACAGCCAGCATCTCTTTTTGATTGATATGTAGATGCATTTGGATTGCGGACCATGTGCCCTGAATACATCTTCCTGCCATGTGGGCCCCCCAGGCGTAATCTAATGCATCTGTTGTCAATGTCTGCCTGGCTGGGGGTATGGTGAATGGCTACCCCTTCTTGCGGTGACAGGCCTTTGCCCACCATCTAAACTTCTGTTGCAGGCAGGGAATGAGTGAAATTATTCTTTCCAGGCTGTGGCAATGTTGAGTCCAAACACTTTTTAGATACCACTGTAGTTTCCTCATATGCAGTCTTGCATATGGAATTAGTAGAATGCAGGATGCCATGAAGCCCAAAGCCTGCAGAATTTTTCTTGCAGTTAACAGGGTGTTTGTTGCAAACGTGTTGAAATAAGTAGTCAGTTGGCTTTGTTTGTCTGGCGTGAGATAAGCCATCTGGGCAGTTGTATTTAAGCTTGCACCCAGGAATATCTCTTGAGAGGGTACTAGTTTTGATTCCTTTTCGTTTACTGTGTACCCTAGGCATGTTAATAATCTTTTTACAAACGCCAGATGCTGTAGTAGTATGTCCTTGTTCTCTGCTTGAATAAGGCAGTCCAAGTAAGGATATATTTGAATCCCTCTTTGTCTGCAAAATGCAATTACTGGTGAATGCAATTACTGGTGCCAGGCATTTTGTGAAGACCCTGGGCGCAGTAGATAAGCCAAAGGGCAGTGCAGAGAATTGGTAGTGCATTGAGCCAGCTATGAATCTGAGGTATCTTCTGCAAGATTGTCTGATTGGGACATGCAGGTATGCCTCTTTTAGGTCTAAAGTTACAAGCCAAGCCTTCTTGCCCAGCATGGGCAGAAGCTGCTGCAGAGTCAACATTTTGAATTTTGGAATATCCAGGTATGTGTTTAGAATAGATAGGTCCAGTATGGGCCTCCAGGCTTTGTCCTTTCTGGGCACCAAGAAAAGTCTTGAGTAAAATCTTTGTCCCTGCTCTTGCTGTGGTACTTGTGGACTGGCCCTCATGTCCATGAGGGATGAAACTTGTTTTTGCGCCTCTGCCCATTGATTTTTTGGCAGGTCTGGCATACCGTTTGCCCTTGGCAGGGTGTGAAAGTGGAACCTGTAACCCTGTGACACTATGTTCAAGACCCATTTGTCCTGGGTGATTAGGTGCCAGTTTTGAGAAAAAAGTGCTAGTTTTCCCCCTAAAGGAGCTACCAGAAGATAAGTGCTTGGCGCTGGCAGGGGGAAGTCATTGGGACTGCTTTCTGTATGTCTGTGATTTGTCTTCTCCGCTTTTGGAGGTAGAAGCACCCCATTGTTTAGTCCTGTATGAGCCTTGGGACTGGGATCTGCCTCTAGGGCGTCTGTATCTGCCTCTTTGTAGCCTGTCTGACACTGGAAAGGACCAATTCTTTGTAGGCCAGTGTCTGCTAAATCTTGGAGGCTGTACCTGTAAGAAATCCTTCACTGTTTGCATAGATTTGGCTTTGTCCTCCATTTTCTTTAACACCAAATAAGGTGTCATGCTATAATGGAGCATCTAATAATTTTGCTTTAACATGATCAGGCAGATTCTGTTCTTTTAACCAAGCATGCCTCCTAATGACAGAACCCGTAACAGCGGCTCTGCAGGAGGCCTCCAAAGAATCAAAACCACATTGTAAAGTATGCTTTCCAACTTGTTCAGCTGCACGCAATAAATCCTGCATTTCTTTATTTTCTGCACATTCAGAATTTGTCAACATTTTCTGTTTAAGCAGTGACATAATGTATTGCTGATATTTAAGCGTATGAAACTGATAATTTAAAGCCCTTCTACCCAAGGTAGCAGAAGTGCAAATCTTTTTTCCCCATCTGTCCAGTGCCCTGGAATCTGTCAGAGGGGGTAGGGTTTTTTGCAGTGGAAGCCTTGATCCCCTTGGGACCCTGAGAGATCGTTTCTGGGTCAGCAGCAGGGTTTTTAGAAAGAAATGTGTGGGAGTCTGGAACCCTGTAGTATCGGTCTGGCTTAACAGGAGCTGGAGGTAAGGAGCCAGGAGTCAGACTGGATTCTGAAAATACATCTACAATGTCTAGCACAGGTGGAATAGCCAGGGGCCTGTGCTGAGGCAGTAAAAGAAAGTCTCTGAGCCTTTTCTTAGATTCTGAATAATCTTGGCTCTCCCAGTGGAAATGCTCCCTCATGGTATGCAATGTTTCCCCAAAAGAATAATCCTCAGGAGGAGAAGCTGAGGGGATAGATTCTTCAACATAAGAATCCTCATAAGGAGGAAGAGTATTCCTGATAAGAAGAGGAATCAGATGAAATGGAAACCTGATCTGAAGATTCATATTCTACCTCTTGCCTAGACCTCTTGTCAGGAGGGGGATGAGAACCCCTGATCAAAGAAATCAGGTCTTTGGCCATTTTGAGCATCTGTTTTTTAGGCATGGAGGCCTGTCAATGGGGCTGTTGTACTTGTTTCTTTGTCTTTAAAGCTGCTTTAGTCTTTGCCTTTGAAGATGAAGTAGTTTTAAGATATAATTGTGTAGGCCTGAAAAGGCCCTCAGAAGCCGATGCTTGCTCAGCGGCTCCGGACCCATCTGAGGGAATGGTTTCCGAAGATCCAATACCTTGAGTTTCTGTAGGCCTGGTTGACTCCACGTGGGAGTCGGTATCGGCCTGCAGCTCTAAAGTAGCGGTCGTCAGGGGCTGCAAAAGCGCCTCACTGAGAACCGGCGACTGGCCTAGAAGAAGCCTCGTCGTCAGTTTTGGAGCTTGGATGCCTGTCCCTCTCTTTTTCTTTGCGATTTTTTGTAAACTCCGGTAGTCAGCTGTTCCGACGGCATTATATAACTAAATCTTCTGCCAAAGTAATGAAATGCAAAATCGTACCGACACTTAATAGTGCGTTGGTTAAATCTAGCACAAAACCGACAACTAGCAACGTTGTGGTCAGGGCCTAGGCAAGGAATGCAGCAAGAATGAAAATCCTTATGAGGTATTTGCTTCCCACAAGAAACACAATTATTAACTTTTTCTGACATCGCTCTGGAGAAAGAAAAAAAAAAGTTTCCCCAATGGGGTACTTAGCTTTAAATGAAGACTTCGGACCTGAAATTTGAACTTAAAAATCTCAGGAGTCGGCCGACCGGCACTTGCGAACTGCTTTTGCTTCGGGCACCATGTGGCAAGAAAGACTGGAGAAAATGGCGTCGGCTGCTTCTTTTATACCCCTGGCGCACTGACGTCAGGGAGGAGGCAACAGCAACCAACGCTGGGCCTAGACTTTGGAATTCGGGCCGACTGCGGGTAGCCTGCCAGCAGAATAACCCAACTGCAATGACTGCAACAGTGAAACACAATGAACATCCAGGCATCTTTGGCTAGCATAGGCAGAAGCTGCTGCAGGGTGAACATTTTGAATTTTGGTACCACCAGGAAGGTGTTGAGAATTGAAAGATCTAGGATTGGGCACCAACTGCCCTCTTTTCTGGGTACCCGGAAAGTCTGGAATAAATTCCTTGATCTATCTGTTCTGCAGGGACAGGTTGAATTGCTCTTATAGAGAAGCAAGGATTGAACGTGGTTTTGTGCCTCTGCCCACTGACTTGGAGGAAGGTCTGGGAAGTCTTTTGGGGTTGGCAGTGAGAGGAAGTAAAATATGTACCCCTGGGATACAATGTTGAGGACCCATCGGTCTTTGCGATGGAAAGCGAGTTTTTTGCACGAAGGGCAAGTTTTCCTCTTAGGGGCACAAGCAGTTGGGCAGAGGTAGGGAGTGGAGTTGAGAAGTCATTGGGAATTCTTTCCGTAAGGGGGTGGTTTAGCACTCCCTGCTTTAGAGGTGGAGGCACTCCATTGCTTAGATCTCTGCATACCCTAAGACTATAGTCTCGGGTGTCTGTTTCCCCTGGGTCTAGTTTGAGATTGCCTAGAGGGGGCTGGAAAGGACCAATGTTTCGAGGGGCAATGCCTACTGAATCTAGGTTGCTGTACTTGCAAGAATTCTTTGACTGTCTGTATAGATTTAGCTTTTTCTTTCATCTTTTTAAGAACCTCTTCTGCTTTGGTGCCAAACATATTGTTCTTGTTTAAAGAAGCGTCTAATAACTTTGCCTTCTCAGTACAGAACCAGTGACTGCTGCCCTGCAAGATGCTTCTAGGGCGTCAAAGCCACACTGCAATATATGCTTGCTGACTTGGTTTGCATAATGCATAAGCTCATGCAATTCTTTATTTTCTGCACAGTCTGTAAAGGTAGCTATTTTTTGCTTAACAAGTTCCATAATATGTTGTTAGTACTTCAGCATGTGAAACTGACAATTCAAAGCACTAAAGGCGAGAGTTGCAGAGGTATATACTTTCTTACCCCCATCTGTCCAAAGCTCTGGAATCCCTGTCCAAAGGGGTGAGATTCTTAGCTGTAGTTGCTTTGATAACTTTAGGCCCCTGCGAGATTACCTCTGAATCAACAGTAGGATTTCTGAAAATGAATTTGAGAGAGTCAGGAACTCTGTAGTACCTGTCTGGTTTTGTAGGAGCAGGAGTAAAGTATCAGGAGTTAAACTGGATTCCATAAAGACATCAACGGCAAATCTAGAAATTCTCTGAGTCTCTCTTTGGACTGAGGATAGTCTTGGCATTCCCAGTGGAAATGCTCTCTTAAAGTATGTAAGGTTTCACCAAAAGAGAAATCCTCTGGAGGACAAGCAGAGGGAATGGATTCCTCTGCATCTGAATCCTCATAAGCAGATAAGGGCATGCCTTCATAATCAGATACCTCAGAGTCGGTCTCTTGGTCTGTTGAAGCTGCTGGGGACAGGTCTTTTTTTCTCTTAGCAGGGGAAGGCTGACTTCCCCTAATCATCATCATAATGTCTTCTGCCATTTTAAGCATTTGATGATGTGGTGAGGGAGTAGGTGCATGCGCTTTGGTCATATTTTTAGGCGTAGCGCGTACTCTTTTCCTTAGAAACTTGGTAGTTTTAGACAGAAAGTACAGTTTTGTACCTACCATAAATGTAGATGTCCGATAGGAATGCATCTGCAGTCCTTACAAATGGGCTGTCCTGTCGTCAGGCAGCCCTTCGGTCGGCCGGATTCCAAAGTCTGGGTCTGGCTTCGGCTGGTGTCGCACTTCACCCGACGTCATTGCGGCAGTTCTTCGGGTATAAAGGCATCAGCCGACGCCATTTTCCTCAGTGTTTCTTGCCCCAGATGCCAGGTGCCCTCTTGGATGGCTAAATTTGGATAAATGCCAAGTTTCCAAATAGTAGAGAGCAAACACATAAAATAAGCATGTATGTACATATATACAAACAAATACACCATAATAGATCCCCCCCAAGCTAGCTGAAGGTTGGCAAATACCTTAGGAGTACCTCAGAGGGGAAGGAGGGTGGGTAATCCTGACTGCAGATGCATTCCTATCGGACATCTACATTTATGGTAGGTACAAAACTGTACTATGTCCTTCAAGGATGCATCTGCAGTCCTTACAAATGGGTAGAATACCATAGCTAAACTAGGGGAGGAGGAAAAGAGTAGAGATTATGGTGTAGTTAGGATCCCTTGCAAAACAGCAGTGGCAAAACCTGCTCGGGATCTAGAGTATAGAGGTAAATTGTAATGCTTGGCAAATGTATGCACGGAGGTCCAAGTAGCAGCCTCTATAATGTCCTTGGTAGCCACTCCTCGTAAGAAAGCTGTGGTAGTGGCTGTAGCCCTTGTGGAGTGAGGCCTGATGTTCTCTGGAGTTTTCTTTCCATGGTAGGAGTAACAAAATCTAATGCAATTTCCTATCCATTTGGAGATTGTCTGTTTTGAAATTGGTTTTCCTTCCTTTCCTGTTGCATATGCTACCAGAAGCTGGTCAGTTTTTCTATTGGTTGTTGTCCTGTCCAGGTAGTAGCGTAATTGTCTATGTACATCCAAGGTATGCAAGAGTCTTTCTCCCCTGTTCTGTGGGTTGGGGAAGAATGTAGGTAGGTGGATAGCCTGATTTAAAGAAACTCTGGATACCACCTTAGGCATAAATGTAGGATTTGTTCTCATGGACACTCTATCTTGATGGAAGATCAGGAAGGGTTGCACTGCCATTAATGCCTGTAGTTCAGAGACCCTTCTTGCTGAAGTTATTGCCAGCAGGAAAGCAGTCTTCCAGGATAAGTATTGTAATTCTGCTGTTGCTGCTGGTTCAAAAGGGGGAAGTGTCAATTTTTCTAGCACAAAGTTCAAGTCCCATGCTGGCAATGGAGGTTTCCTGGGAGGTTTCACATTTTTAATTCCTCTCAAACTGTCTGAGCAGAGGATGAGAGAAGACAGGAGGATCCAAGCTGTATTCTGCTGAAATTGCTGACGCATGTATCTTGATGGAAGAATAGGACAGGCCTGTATGGAAGAGCTCTGCCAAGTACTCCAGGATGTTGGCTATGTTCACCAGTGTCACATCTTGCCCCTTTGCAGTACTCCAAATGAGATATCTTTTCCATTTTGCTGCATAATTCTTTCTTGTTGAAGGTCTACGAGCCTCCAGGATTATGTCTTTAACCCTTTGGGATAAATATGGGTTAATTGCTGTTATGTAATGTTCCAGGCAGTTAGCTGCAGAGTCTTCAGGCTTGGATGCAGAATGTTGTAGTTGTTCTGTGTTAACAGTAATGGGATCAGGGGGAGTGTCCATATTTGTTCCCGAGACATGCTCCTCAGCAATGGATACCAATGTTGTCTTGGCCAGTCTGGAGCTATCAGAATGATCCTCGGACGTTCCTCTTTGATCTTCAGAAGCACCTTGTGCATCAAAGGAAGTGGTGGGAATGCGTATGCTGTCAGGTTTTTCCAACTGAAAGATAGGGAGTCCACTTTCCAAGCAAGTGGGTGGTACGTCCTTTTGCAGAATTTTTTTAGCTGGTGATTGAGTGGGGATGCAAACAAGTCTATTTGTGGTAATCCCTATTCTCTTGTGATGGCTTTGAAGATGTCCGGATGCAGCATCCATCCGTGGGCATCTGTGGTAGTTCTGCTTAGTATGTCTGCCAGAATGTTTTCCTTCCTCGGTACAAAAATTGCTTGTAACTGAATGTTGTAGCTAAGAGCCACATCCCATAGGTCCAGTGCCAGCCGGCATAGAGGATATGAATGTGTGCCTCCCTGTTTGTTGATGTACCACATAACTGTGGTGTTGTCTGTCCTTATCATCAACTGACCTTCTTGGAGAAAAGGTCTGAATGACTGGATTGCCAATTTTACTGCCATCATTTCCTTTAGATTTATGTGCAGGTGCAGCTGGTCTTGAGTCCATAGGCCTTGAATGCACTTGCCCAGCATGTGTGCCCCAACCGAGGTCTGAGGCATCTGTCGTGATGGTTTGTCTTGGTTGACTGTTGCAGAAGGGCAATCCTGTGTTTGATTGACAGGCCTGAGCCCACCATAGGAACTCTTGTTTCAGGCATGGGATTATTGGAATTTTGGTTTCTAGGCTGTGCTTGTGTTGGGACCACAAATTCTTTAGGTACCACTGTAGCTTTCTCATATGCAGTCTGGCATGAGGGACCAGTATTATGCAGGATGCCATGAAGCCTAGAGCTTGTAGCACTTTTCTTGCAGTTAGATGGTTCTGCTTTGTTAATGCCAAGAAGTAGAGAGGTAGTTGCTCTTTCTTTTCTGCAGTTAGGAATGCCATTTGTTTTGATGTGTCCAGTTCTGCACCCAGAAAGGTTATTCTTTGGGATGGAATCAGCCTTGACTTTTTTATATTGACTGTATATCCCAGGGCTTGCAGCAGGTAGATGACTCTTTGTAAGTCTTCTGTTAGCTTGCTTTTGTTGTCCGCTTGTATCAGGCAGTCGTCCAGGTAGGGATAAATTTGAATCCCCTGAAGTCTGCAGTGAGCGATTACTGATGCCAGGCATTTCGTGAACACTCTGGGAGCAGTAGATAAGCCGAAGGGCAATGCTGAGAATTGATAATGCTCTGATCCTGCAAGAAATCTGAGGTATCTTCTGCAAATTGGTCGTATGGGGACGTGCAGGTATGCCTCCTTGAGATCTAGAGTTACCAGCCAAGACTCCTTGCCCAGCATGGGAAGAAGCTGCTGTAGGGTCAGCATTTTGAATTTTGGAACAATGAGGAATGTGTTTAAAGAGGACAGGTCTAGAATAGGCCTCCATTTGTTTTCTTTTCTTGGTACCAGGAAGAGTCTGGAGTAAAATCCCTTTCCTTGCTCCATAGGTGGTACCTTTTCCACAGCTCTCATTCTTAATTGAGATATTTGCTTTAGAGCTTCTGTCCTCTGAGTAGGTGGTAGGTTTGGCATTCCTCTCTTTCCTGGTAGAGTATGGAAATGGAACCTGTAACCTTGGTCTATAGTTTGCAAAATCCATTTTTCTCTTGTGATGCAATGCCAGTTCTTTGAAAATAAGGTTAGCTTTCCGCCTAAGGGTGCTTCTAGTTGATCCCTGGTAGGCGGTGCCACCGCCAAGTCACTGTGATTGAGTTGTTGTAGTGGTGGTGGCTGCATCCGTGCCTCGCTGGTTGTTACCTTGCCACTGGCGTCCCCTGTAGGCACCCCTGGATTGGTTTCTGCCTCTAGAGCGCCTATTCCTGCCTCTATGTGTCTTAGAGGAGTCCGGAAAGGACCAATTCTTGGAGGGCCAGTTCCTGCTAAACCTTGGAGGTTGAACCTGTAAGAAATCTTTCACTGTTTGTACAGATTTTGCCTTCTCTTCCATCTTTTTTAGTACCTGCTGTGCAGGGGAACCAAATAAATTGACCTTGTCCATGGGTTCATCCAAAAGCTTTGATTTGACATGGTCTGGTAATGCCTGTTCTTTCAACCATGCATGCCTCCTGATAACTGTGCCAGTCATGGCTGATCTAAAGGAAGCCTCCAGTGCATCATAGCCACATTTTAAAGAATGGTTACTAACCTGCTGTATGTTATGTACCATTTCTTGAACATACTTTTTATCTAAAGATTCTTCAGAGGACAGTTTTTTAGTTAACTGGTCAAGCATAAACTCTTGATATTGAATCATATGAAATTGGCAGTTCAAAGCCCTAGCTGACAAAGTAGCAGAGGTGTAAACTTTTTTACCCCATCTCTCTAAGGACCTGGATTCCCTTTCAGAGGGGAGGGGGTTTATAGCAGAAGTAGCTGCTACAGCTTTAGGGCCCTGGGAGATGGTCTCTGGATCTGCAAAAGGAGCCTTGTATAAATGGTGATGAGTGTCCGGGACCCTGTAGAACCTATCGGGCTTAGCAGGAGCCGGAGGTAATGAATCAGGAGCAGAGCAAGCATCATTAAATGCATCATCTACAACAGAAAGAACTGGATGTATAGCTAAAGGCCTGTGTTGTGGCAAATGCAGAAAGGTCCTATGCCTTTTTCTGGAGTCTGAGAAATCTTGGCCCTGCCACTGAAACTGTTCCCTCATAGCATGCAAGGTTTCCCCAAAGGAAAATTCCTCAGGCGGAGAGGCTGAAGGGATGGACTGTTCAGCATCAGAGTCTTCGTAAGGAGAGTAAGGAGCATCAGGAGGGTCTGTATGTTCTGAGTCATCAGAGGAATCATCTGTGGATACTGGCTCAGGGGGCTCTGCTCTAGGCCTCTTTTCTGGAGGAGGGAGAGAGGCCCTGTCTGGAGGAGGCTGGGATCCACGAATTAAAGAGATGAGATCCTCAGCCAAAGAAAGCATATGGGAGCTGGTGCTGGGCCTGTGAGAGGGGGTTTGGCAGGCACCGTTTTGATGCTTTGGCTGCTTTAGCCCTGGCAAAGGCCTTAATAGACATTGCTGCAGGAGGCCTAGCAGCTCCACGTGCAGGGGTTGAAATATCCAGGGGAATGGTGTCTGATAATTCCTGTGAAACCGCAACAGAAGGTTGGATTTCAGAAGCCGATTCTACCAGGTTAGAAGAGGCCTCGGTAGAAGGCATGGTTTTGGCTGAAGAAAGAACCGCTTGCTCGGTTTCGGCCGAAACAGAGACACTCGCGGTTTGCTTAACCGCGGTTTCGGCCGAAACCACGGACTGCGAGTGTCGGTCCTTTTCTTTGCGTTTTTTGGTAATTTGCGATGTTGGAAGATCCGACGGCATAATATAGGCAAATTCGGAGCCGAAAATCTGTTCAGCAAACTCCGACCGACGTCTAAGTGTCCGCCGGTTAAAAGAAGCACAGGCTAGACAAGCTGCTACGTCGTGGTCTGGGCCTAAACAATGTATGCAGTAGGAGTGGAAATCTTTATGAGGTATTTGTTTCCCACAAGATAAACAGTTATTCACTTTCTCTGACATCGGCTGAGGCAAGAAAGAGTCCCCAACGGGGTACTTAGCTTTTTAGAAGTCTTCGAAGTAATATTCGGTAGTAGTAATCTCTGGATCTGACCGACCGGCACTTGCGAACAGCTTCTGCTTCGGGCGCCACGCGGCAAGAAAGACTGGGGAAAATGGCGTCGGCTGATGCCTTTATACCCGAAGAACTGCCGCAATGATGTCGGGTGAAGTGCGACACCAGCCGAAGCCAGACCCAGACTTTGGAATCCGGCCGACCGAAGGGCTGCCTGACGACAGGACAACCCATTTGTAAGGACTGCAGATGCATCCTTGAAGGACATCTGAAGACGCGAAAGAGGTCATCGGTTTGAGAAAAACATCGGTAGTGCAAAGAAAGTACAGTTGTGTACACTTACCATAAATGTAGATGTTCGAGTGTATTCACTGTTGCAGTCATGCACCATTACATCAGTCTTTCTTGCCGTGCGGTGCCCAAAGCAGGAGCAGCTCGCAAGTGCCAGTTGACAGACTCCTGAAATTTTCGTTTTCGAGTTTCAGAACCGAAGTCTTTAACTAAAGCCAAGTACCCCGTTGGGGAAACTTTTTTTCTTTCTCTAAACCGATGTCAGTAAAAGTCAATAATTGTATTTCTTGTGGAAAGCAAATACCTCAAAGATTTTCATTCGTACTGTATTCCTTGCTTAGGCCCTGACCATGACGTACCTAGGTGTCGGTTTTGTGCCTTACTGAAACAACCAACTATTCGTCATTGGTATGTTTACACTTCTAAATATTTTGGTACTCTATTCAATTACCCAGATATGTCTTCGGTAAGCCACCAGACTACCGACATTCCGAAAAAGCGCAAAGATAAAGACAAAGACAGGCCGCTTAGGTCCAAAGCTGCCGCGGATGCTTCTCCTAAGCTAGTAGCCAGTTCGCCGGTACTCAGTGAGGAGCTTTCACAGCCCGTTACCCGCTACTTCAGATTCGCAGGCCTCTACTTAGACCCATTCGGTGTCCAGTATGCCGTGAGATGCTTCAACTGCGGAACCTGCAGATGTCTCTACCTTGGATGGGTCCGGAGCCGCTGTGCAGGTACCGGTTTCTGAGGGTGTATTCAGGCCTACTGACTTGCATATTAAACCAACACCATCTTCTTCTTCAAGGCCTAAAACTCTATCCATGCCTAGAAAAACGACACCCAGGCCTCTATGTCTAAAAAACAAATGATAAGAATGGCTGAAGACCTTATTACTTTAATTAGGGGAAGCCAACCTTCCCCCTCTAAGAGACCTAGGGCTGAATTTGATTATGATTCTTCTGATCAGGATTCTGAAATTTCTGTTTCCTCTGATGACCAGGATTTACCCTTATCTACCTATGAGGATTCTGATGCAGAGGACTCTATCCCTCTGCTTCCCTCCAGAGGATTTCTCTTTTGGTGAAACCTTGCATACTCTTAGGGAGCATTTTTGCTGGGAAAGCCAGGATTACTCTGATTCTAAAAAGAGGCTTAGGGATTTCTTACTCCTGCCTCAACACAGGCCTTTAGCTATCCCCCCCCTGTACTGGACATGGTTGATGATGCCTTTTCAGAATCTAGCTTGGCCTCAGACTCCTTACCTCCTGCTCCCAGAAAACCAGATAGATATTACAGGATTCCTGACTCTCACAAGTTCCTCTCTAAAAATCCTACTGCGGATCCTGAGACCATTTCACAGGGACCCAAGGGAATTAAGGCTACTACTGCCAAAAATCCTACGTCCTCTGACAGAGATTCCAGGACGCTGGATAGCTGGGGTAAGAAGGCATACACTTCTGCAACCTTGGCCATTAGGGCCTTAAACTGCCATTTTCATATGTTAAAGTATCAGCAGCATATTATTGGATTGCTTAAGCAGAAAATTATGTTGATTCCTGACTGTGCTGAAAATAAGGACTGAATGGATTCTGCTGAACAAGTTGGAAAACATACTTTGCAATGTGGTTTTGATTCACTAGAGGCATCTTGCAGGGCTGCTGTCACTGGGTCTGTAATTAGAAGGCATGCTTGGCTTAAGGAGCAATCTTTGCCAGATCATGTTAAAGCTAAATTGCTGGATGCTCCCTTAAATCAGGACTGTGTTTGGCAACAAAGCAGAAGTACTTAAAAAGATGGGAGGAAAAAGCTACATCTATGCACTGTTAAAGATTTCCTGCACGTACAGCCTCCAAGATTTAGTAGGCATTGGCCCCCTAAGAAATGGTCCTTTCCTGCCTCTTCCAGGCCTTCTCAGTCCAAACCCAGAACCAGCAGAACACCCAGGCTTCAGTCCCTAGGTACGCACAGGACTAAGCAGTGGGGGGCTCCCACTTCCAAAGCAGGGGGTAGTAAGACTCCCCCTATGGTAAACTGTCTCAATGACCTAATTTAAGAATTTCCAAGCCCTGCTCAACTGACTGTTCCTTTAGGGGGAAAGACTGCTTTGCAGGCAAAAAACTGGGAACTCATTACCCAGGACAAATGGGTTTTAAATATAGTTTCCCCAAGGATACAGATTCCACTTCCACACTTTACCAACCCCAAACGGTTGGCCAGATCTACCCCCAAATCAGTGGGCAGAGGCTCAAAAGCAAGGTCTCTCTCTCAAAGTATAAGGGCTATTCAAACTATCCCAGAAGAAGAAAGTTGACAAGGTTTCTACTCAAGACTTTTCCTGATGCCCAGAAAAGACAACTCCTGGCGTCCTATCCTGGATCTCTCTATCCTAAACACTTTTTTGGTGATCCCAAAATTCAAGATGCTAACTCTTCACCAGCTGCTTCCTATGCTAGGCAAGGATGCCTAGTTGGCAACACTGGATTTAAAGGAAGCCTACCTGCACTTCCCAATCAGGGAATCTTCTAGAAGATACCTATGCTTCAAAGCAGGCTACATGCACTATCAGTTCTCTGCACTGCCCTTTGGCTTATCTACTGCGCCTAGCTCCAGTCATTGCATTTTGCAGGCAAAGAAATATTCAAATATACCCATACCTGGACGATTGTCTAATTCAGGCAGAAAGTCAGGACATACTTTTGAATCATCTGGCGTTTGTACAAAAGGTGCTAACTTCTCTGGGGTACAACATAAACGAAAAGACATCACATCTTGTCCCCTGCCAACAAATTGTACTCCTGGGAGCAAGCTTGAACACAACTTCCCAGATGGCTTTCCTCATGCCAGAGAAACAAGTTCATTTGACATCTTACTTCAAACTAATGTGCACAAAGACCTTGATATCTGAAAGACAAATATTGCAAGCCTTGGGGTTCATGGCCTCCTGCATTCTCCTAATTCCATATGCAAGACTGCATATGAGGAAACCACAATGGTATCTAAAAAGCCTATGGTGTCAACATTCTTAGGATCTAAAAGCAATGATTCCTATCATACCTTGCCTACAGTTAGAGTTCCTTTGGTAGGCAGAGGCCTGCCACCAAAACAAGGGACTGCCATCCAACTCTTCCCCCTGCCGCCCAAACCCTAATAACAGACGCATCAGACTATGCACTGGAGGCTCACTTGGGTTCCATTTCCCCTGAATGCACTTCCCTGCCAAGTCAAATGCACTTGCATATCAATCAAAAATAAATGTTATCTGTACAGAATGCTCTGACAGCCTTCTAGGACCACATTCTTCCAGGACAATTAATTGTAATGACGGACAACACCACTGTTATGTGGTACATAAACAAGCAAGGGGGAACCCACTCATACCCTCTCTGCAGACTAGCCATGGCTCTGTGGAACACAGCCTTGAGCTACCACATACACCTACAGGCTCAATTCCTGCCAGGAAAGCTAAATACATTGGCAGACAAACCAAGCAGAAATCTCATGGACCCACACGAGTGGAAACTGGAACCAAAGACATTCAACATGTTGATAAACAAATGGAAGAGTCCAGATATAGACCTATTTGCCTCCCCCCAGAACTACCAATTGGACAAATTCTGCACAAGGACTTCCCACAAACAAGCTTGGAAAAGTGGATGCCCTGTCCTTCAGCTGGAAAAATTTATCAGTTTATGCCTTTCCTCCTCTGCCTCTCCTCTCCAAGGTACTACTAAAGATCAAACAGGACAAACCAAGGACGATACTGATTCAACCGGACTGGCCATGCCAACACTGGTACCCCCTCTTGCGCAGTATGTCATTGCTGGCACTATGGCACCTGCCTCAGACCCCTACCCTGCTGTCCCAGCAGGAGGGCCAGATTCTGCACCCTCAGCTTAAACCCTGAACCTGGCAGCCGGGCTAATTACCTGATCTCTCCATTACCATCTCTCAGTAAACAAGTACTGGATGTCATTCTGCAGGCAAGGAGGCCTAGTACTAGAAAATCTTATGCTGAAAAATGGAAAAGATTCTGTTCCTGGAACCAAACTCAGGGGATGTGCAAAGCAGCACCCAATTTACCTCAGATTCTTCAATACTTAACGGAGATGCTTTACAAGTGCCTTTCCTTTTCCTCCATCAAAATTCATGCCTCAGCCATTTCAGCTCATTACAACACAGAACCACCCCCCCTTCTCTCATACAATGCTCAAGCAGTTCCTCAGAGGGGCCAAAAACATAAGACCACCCAGGAAAGACCCAACTCCAGCCTCCTTTTGAGCCAGCTGCAAGTGCAGAGTTAAAATTCCTGTCTTGGAAAACAGCCTTCCTTTTAGCCATCACTTCAGCAAGAAGGGTGTCTGAATTACAGGTGCTTATGGCAGTGGAGCCTTTCATCATCTTTCTTGCGGACAGGGTGTCTTTCAGGACCAATCCCTCCTTCATGCCCAAGGTAATATCCAGTGTGGCCCTTACGGATGCGTTGCCTGCAGGTTTGAACCTGTGCGGTTTGTCTCTGTCTTTATCCAGACTTTTTTTTGGAAGATTGGTAGTCAGATGGCTTACCACAGCAATTTTGGAATACGGAGATAGAGCGCAAAAGTATTTAGCGAAAATAAGTGCCCGACGATGAGTAGTTTGGGCGTTGTGGCGTTGAACAAGGCGCAAAACCGACAGTGAGGTACGTCATGGTCTGGGCCTAAACAGGTGATGCAATAAGAATGGAAATCTCGGTGTGGTATTTGCTTTCCACAGGCAAGACAATTGTTAATTTTTCTGACATCGGTTAGAGCAAGAAAAAAAGTGTCCTCAACGGGGTACTTAGCTTTAGAAGACTTCAGGATAACTCAATTCGGAAACAAAAACTCTGGTAGCGGCCGACCGGCACTCATGCAAACTGCTTCTGCTTCAGGCTCTTCAGCAAGAAAGACTGATGTAATGGCGTCGGCTGCCTGTTTTAATACCCTCTGACAACCTGACATCAGTCATGGAGCGACAGCAAGCGACGCAAAAATACTAAGTCTCTGGTATTCGGGCTGACTTGAGGGCTACCTGCAGGCAGATAAGCCAAGTGTAATGACTGCAACAGTGGAACATGAAGAACATCGTAAATATGTTCTGTAAGGTGGGAAGATGGGGATATGTAGGTAAGCATCCTTCAGATATAGTGAGGCCATGAATACTTGCTGAGGTATGAGGGAAAGGAGGTGCTGCAATGTGAGCATTTTGAAAGTGGGCACTTTGAGGAAGAGATTGAGGTGTGATAAGTCGAGGATGGGTCTCCAAGGGCCCTCTTCTTGGCACCAAAAACATTAGTGAATAAAATCCCTTAGCTAACTGAACTTCTGGTACTTTTTCTACAGTCCCCTGAGATAGAAGCTGAGTCAGGATAGAGTAGTGGCATCTGATTGTGAGGGGGTTGAGGTACTCCCTGGAAGGGCAGAGTAGCCCACCAAGTCATAAAGTATCCCCTCTGGATGATGGAAAGCACCCACTTGTCTGAGGTGATTTTCTGCCAGGAGGGTAGGGAGAGGGTAAGAAGTATGGATAGGAGGGTGGAACTGGTTAAGAGATGAGAGTCACAGTGGAGGAGCTCTGTCTTGGTCTGGCTGCCTCCGAAAGTATGACGGTGTGTTGGTGGTAGAAGACCTGGGAGCAGACTGTTTTCTGGTAATGCCTCCATCCCCTGAATGACAAGTAGAGGGATGAGGGAACTGCCTCTTGACAAAGCTAGGTCATTTGGGGGTAATTTGTCTGAAATCTGGGGAAAGGTAAGACTAGTAAATGTTTAAAATTTTGCAAGTCTTTGCCTTTTTCCTGTAGAGACTTTAGTAGCTCTGCAAAGGATGCGCCAAAAAGAGCTTTGTTATCCAAGGATGAATCCAACAACTTAGCTTGGACATCCAAAGGCAAAGGCTGAAGTCTCAACCATGAAAATCTCCTTAACACACAGCCAGAAGCAGCAGACTTAGAAGAAGCCTCTACAGCATTGTAGCTGCACTTAAGAGTGTCTGATCACTTGAGAGACCGTGGAAATAAGGGTACTTAAATTGTGCCTTAATAGGAGATTCTGGGACCTCTGACAGAAGAGTAGAGTCCTTGGTCAGGGAATCTAAAGCAAACTGGGCAGTATGGGTCTGACAATTAACAGCCAAGGTGGAGGAAGTATATAACTTTTTCTCTAACCTGTCCAAAAAAATGCTGTCTTTATCTGTTGGAAACAGGGAGGAGGAAGGTAGGGAGGAGGAAGGTAGTTGTCTAGAGGACTTATCATGTGACATTGAAATAACTGCAGGGTCTGCAGGAGAGTTTTTGAAAAGATACTGCTCCTTGGCAGACACCTTGTAGAATTTTTCTGGTCTCTTAGAAGCAGGAGGCTGTGATTCTGAGCTTTGTGAGGCAGCAGAGAAAGCATCCTGGAATGCTGGGAGTAAAGGTCGAACTGCAGATGGTGAGGACTGCTCCATCTGCAATAGTTTGAAGTATCTCTTTTTAGTGTCAGAGACATCTGACAGCTCCCACTTAAAATGTTGTCTAAGCAGAGAAATGGTATCTCCAAAGAAGAAATCTTCTCCAGGAGAGTCAGGAGTAAGAGACACTTCTTCGTCAGGGTTAACAAAATCTTTGGGGGAGTCTAACTGGAAGCAGTAAGTTAAGGACTCATCTGAAGGGAAAGACTCCTCCTCAGATAGTACCCGAGGAGCAACTGGTAGGCCTGGTTGGGGGATCTGGGTTTGAAGAGCCTGAAAGCCCCTAAACAGAGTCTAGGAGAAGGTCTCCCTGGGTGGAGCAGGATCTTTAGAAGTGTGTTTCGCCTTTTGCTTCCTTTTTAAAGGACTGGAATGAGCAGAAGTGGGCCTAAGAGCCATCGTAACAGAGGATCACAAGTTTGAAGTAGTAGCAGGGCTCTCCGAAGCCAGGAGCCATGGTCCCCCCCATCAGGTTCTGATGGTTGAAAAACCTCAGCGGACTCACGGAGTATCCGCAGCACAGGCTTCCGTTTTGGTTCCGGGTTGCTGCGCAATACCAGACGTCCGTAGTGATTGTGGGCTAATATTTGCCTCAAGGATCTCATCTGACAACTTAGGCACAGCTAAGGTGTCAGGCCTAAGTTTCTTGGACTTCTTCCTAGGCAGTTCCTTGGAGGGGCCTGCTCCACTTTCAATACTAGACGCCAAATGTCTGAGGCGCTGATTTTCTAAATACAGTTTATAGCCGCCAGGCAGCTTCTAAGGGTTTTCAGGACAAAGGACTGACAAATGGTAAAGACTTAGCAATCATGGGCTTGCCCTAGACAAAATAAACACTGCTCAAGTGCGTCTTTATATGGGATTCGCCTACCACAAGCACACTTTCCCTTAATAGAAGACATGTACATCTGAAACAACGGCAAAGAATCAAGAAAAAAATCCCACAATGGTACTTATCTCAGTGTGGACAGCCAGTAAATGATCAAGAAATCGGAAGGTGGATGACGAGCAAATGCCGGATTGCACAACTGATGATCGGACGTCTGAATCTCACTGCGGAAAAAAAGTTTTGAAATGGGTACATGCAAATGTCACAGATATAGCCAACGTCAGTTTATGGCCCCTGCATGCAACGTCGCACGTACCCCGGTTTCTAAAACTTTGGTACACTGGCCGGATGTCCGGTGCTGCAGACAGCAACTTCCTAAGGTTACGAATACTACAACTTGAGAATAGAAGGACATCAGGTAGATTAGTGGTCTGATTCAAGGAGAGCTCATAAACCACCTTAAGCATGAAAGAAGGATTGGTCCTGCGGGAGACCCTGTCTCTGTGGAAGATGATGTAAGGAGGGGTAGCCATAAGGGCTTGGATTTCTGAGACTCTCCTGGCGGATGTAATGGCCACCTGCAATACTGTTTTCCAAGTACATAGTTTAAGTGATGCTGAGTGAGCTGGTTCAAAGGGAGGGAGTGTGAATTTGTCAAGCACAAAATTAAGATCCCATGATGGAGGGACAGGTCTACAGGAGGGGGGGGGGTTCATGTCAAGGACCCCTTTTAAGAAGAGTTTTACGTCTAACCTGGATGCCAAAGGAGGTACCAAAGGAAGGCAGGCGAAGATGGCTGACAAATGCACTTTTACAGAAGAGTACGTCAGTCTTGAATGTAGAAGCTCACACAAGTAAGAAAGGACCATGGGTACTGGATCAACAGAAGGGTCTGTTTGTTCTTGACACCACCTAGAGAATCTTTCATTCTGAGACATAATTTCTCCTGGTACTAGGTTTCCTGGCCTCCTGCAAGACATTGAGTATGTCCTCTGAATACAGGTGTCTGAAGGGGATCAAAATTCTAACACCCATAAGGTCAGTTTGAGGTTGAGCACCTAAGGGTGGATGAGAGACCCCCTGTTTTGTGTGAGTAGGTAAAATCAGTGAGGTAACCTGTGGTGATTGCCCTTGGCTAATAGGTGCAATAGGGAAAACCAATGCTGTCTTGGCCAAAAGGGGGTTACCAGCAGGATTTTTGGTTTGTCCTTCTGGGATTTCAGAAGGATGTTTTGAATCAGTGTGAAGGTGGTGGGGGGGGGGGCAGCATAAAGATACATCCACACCTAAGAAAAACAGAAGGCATCCACCTTCCAAGCCTGTGGATGTGGGTTTCTGGTGTAAAACAGAGGCATCTGTCTGTTCTGGCAGGAAACAAACAGATCTGCCTGAGGAATACTCACCCCCCCCCCCCCACCTGTGAATAAAATCCAAGAACACCTCCCTGTGATGCATCCATTCATGAGAGGTGCTGAGGTTCTGCTGAGGGTGTCTACCATCATATTCTCTGCTGAAGGAATGTAGACAGCTAGCAGGGGAATGTGCAGTTTTGCTGCTAGGGACTAAATCTGAATTACCAAGGTGCAAAGTGAATAGGACTTTGTCCCTTCCCTGCTTGTTGATATACCAAAGGATAATCAAATTGCCTGTGACTACCTTCAAGGTGCCTGGTAAGAGAATTTGTTGGGAATGTTTGAAGGCCAAGAGAAGGCCATCAGTTCCTTGATACTGATGGGGTCATTTTGTCTCTGGGTGGACCACTCTCCCTGAACTTTGTTCTGTTGTTGTTGATTTCCAGAACTGCTCCCCAACCCAGATCTGAAGCATCTGTGTAGAGGTGTTGTGAGGGTGGAGGAACCTGCAAGGGTGTTCCCTGATTGAGGCTGATGGAAGAAACCCACAATTCCAGTTCTTTTTGCAAGTATGGGAGGAGAGGGAGGCAAACATTCAGAGGATGGGAGTGTTGGTTACACAAATTCAAAACCCAATAGAACATTCTCATATGCAGCCTTGCAAAAGGAAGCATGGGAATTAAGGATGCCATCTGGCCTAGGACCCTCAGAAATTCCCTGGCTGAGAAGGTTTGGAAGGAAGAGGTGAGGCTTCCACCTTCTGGCAGAGGATAAAAGCTGCCATCTTGTCTGATCTTTATTCTGCAGCCTAGAAAGACAAGATCATGGGTAGGTGTCATGAGATTTTTGTTGGTGCACTGTGAACTAGGTTTGCCAAGGTTTTGCACACCATATAGAGGTGATGGTAAAGGGAGTGGGCAGTCTTGGTGTAGGATTAACAGGTAGTCTAGGGAGGGATATATTTCTATGCCCTATATTCTGCAGTGGGTGATAACCAGAGCAAGACACTTTGTGAACACTCTTGTAGTTGTAGAGAGCCCAAATGGCAATGCCGAAAACTGAAAATGTACGGAACCTACTGAGAAGCATAATAATTTCATGAAGCTGGGATGAATGGGGATATGAAGGCAAGCATCTTTCAGATCCAGGGATACCATGAAGGCCTGGTTGGGGATAAGGGGTAAGAGACGATGCAAGATGAGCATCTTGAAGGTAGGCACCTTGAGAAATAGACTGAGGGTAGACAAATCCAGAATTGGTCTCCAATGACCATCCTTTCTTGGGACCAAAAACATCCTGGAATAAAATCCCTTGTTTGTCTGATCTGGAGGGACTTCTATTGTGCCCCGAGCTAGGAAATGATCCAAACTGGAGGGAAGAGGTGATGCTGATTTGAAAGGGGGTTGAGGTGTTCCCTGGGAGGGAGGAATTGTCCCCAAGTCACAAAATAATCTTTTTGGATGATATAAAGGAGCCAAGCCTCTGAGGTGATTTTCCACCAAGAGTGTAGGGAAAGAGTGAGGCCGAGGGACAGGGGGTGGATGTGGGTAAAGGGTTTCAGTCACAGTGGAGAAGCTCTTTCAGGGTCAGGCTGCCTCTGAAAGGGAGTAGGGGTTGAGGTGGAGGAAGGTCTAGGAGTGGTTTGCTTCCTAGGGAGTCTCCAACCTTTAGATTGTGGAGCAGTAGAATGAGAAGACTAACTCCTTACAAAACTGGTCCTTTGTGGGTGGTTCTTGTGATATTTCAGAATGCGCGAGACTAGCAAATATTTTAAATTTTGCAACTCCTTGCCCTTCTCTTGGAGAGATTTAAGGAGCTCTGCAGTAGCAGTGCCAAAAAGAGCCTTATTATCAAGTGGTGCATCCAATAATTTGCCTTGTACACCCATTGGTAGGGACTGCAGTCTTACCCCCAAAAGTACATTCTCAGGACCAAACCAGATGCTGCAGATTTGGATGATGCTTCTACAGCATCAGAACTGCACTTGGAGGGCCTGGTCACCCGAGAAGCGGTAGAGAGCAGGGCAGAGAGCTAGGAGTTTGCAGGAAAATCTGGCATGTCTGGCAATAATGCCTTAGAAAGGATATCTAGATCAAACTTGGCCATGTGGGTTTGATAGTCAACAGCTCTAATGGCTAGTGCAGAAGTATACATTTTCTTCCCCTGTCTATCCATGAATTTGGTGAGCGTTCTGTCGGATTTTTTTACTGTCACGGCAATGGCCGCTGGGTCTGCGGGGGAGGGGGGGGTTCTTGAACAAGAACTGTGCATCATGGGGGACCTTATAAAACCTATCAGGATGCTTGGGGCGGAGAATCTGGCATCTGAGATGCATCATGAAAGGCTGGAAGCAGAGGAGGGACTGCAGATGGAGAAGGCTGGTCCATCTGCAGAAGTTCAAAATACCTCTTTTTAGTCTCAGAAACATCAGAGACCTGCCATTTGAAATGTTCTTTCATAAATGCAATAGTGTACCCAAAGGAGAATTCTTCCCCAGGAGAACCGGAATGTTCAGTTGTGTACACTTACCATAAAATTAGATGTTCGAGTGTGTTCACTGTTGCAGTCATCACACTTAAGTTATCCTGCCAGGGGTAGTCCGCAGTCGGCCCGAATACTAGGGACTTAGTACTTCTGGGTCAGTTGCTGTCACTCCAGGATTGACGTCAGGTCGCCAGTGGTAAAAATCAGGCAGCCGACACCATTACATCAGTTTTTCTTCCCCAAATGTCAGGAGCCCCCAAACAGGGAGCTAGGTTATGGTGGAAGAACACCACCAGTAGAAAGTAAATACCAAAAATCCCTGTAAGGAGTGAGGGAGAGAGAGAGAAAGAGACAAGTGGGATGGAGGGTGGTAACCCAGGACTGCAACAGTGAATACACTAACATCTACATTTATGGTAAGTGTACACAACTGTACTATGTTCTTCGTGTTTCACTGTTGCAGGTCATCACACTTGTGTTGATTCCCAAAGTTGAAGAAAAGGGTAGAGGCAGTCAAGAAGACTGGGGACCTGGCTAGGATGCCCTGGCAAGACTGCGGTTGCAAAGCCTGCCATGGAGTTGGAGAAGATAGGCAGGTGGTAATGCTTGGTGAAGGTATGAACAGAACTCCATGTTGCAGCCTCCTGGATGTCCCTGGTAGGGACCCCTCTGGGAAAAGCTGCAGAGGTGGAGGTTGCCCTGGTGGAATGCGTCCTGACCCCTTAGGGGGCGGTTTCCTGTGATATTTGTAGCAGAAATGGATACAGTGTGCTATCCCATTTGGAGACTGTTTGGATATGGCCTTGCCCTCTGCCCTTGCTGCAAAGCTGACTAGCAATTGGTCAGTTTTCCAAAAGATTTAGTCCTACCCAGGTATAATCTGAGCTGTCTGTGCAGATCTAGAGAATGCAGAATCCTTTCCCCCTTGTTTTATGGGTTAGGGAAAAAGGTGGGCAAATGAATAGCTTGGTTGAGAGCCACACTGGACACCACTTTGGCATAAAAGTTGGGTTAGTCCTGAGGGAGCCCCTGTCAGCATGAAAAATGATGAAGGGCTCTACAGCCATGAGTGCTTGCAGCTCGGAAACCCTTCTAACTGGTGATGGCCAGAAGCAAGGCTGTTTTCCAAGAGAGGAATTTTAACTCTGCTGAAGCTGCAGGCTCAAAGGGGGGTAAGTGTGAGCTTTTCCAACACAAAGTTAAGGTCCCAAGCTGGGGTAGCAGCTCCTCTGGGGGGCCTTAAATTGTTAGCCCCTCTTAGGAACTGTTTGATGAGAGGGTGAGAAGAGAGAGGTGGCTCTGTGCTGTAATGAGCAGAGATGGCTGAGGCATGAATTTTAATAGAAGAGAAGGATAGGCACCTGTGAAGTAGGTCTGCTAGGTAATCCAGGATGAGAGGTAGGGAGGGCTGTGCTGTTTCAGCTCCTTTAGCCTGGATGCAGGTACAATACCTTTCCCACTTGTCAGCATACGATTTTCTAGTGCTGGGGCGTCTGGCCTCACATATAACATCCAGGACTTGCTTGCTTACACTGACAACTGGAGGAGAGGTCAGGGAATAAGCCAGGTTGCTAGGTTCAGGGTCTGTAATTGTGGATGCATGAATTCTCCATTCTGCTGGGTTAGGAGAGTTGGAATCTGAGGTATGTGCCATGGAGGCAGAGGTGACGGACTGCGCTGCAGTGGGTACCAGTGCTGGTGTGGCCAGTCTGGGGCAATCAAGATTGCTCTTGGTTTTTCCTCCCTTATTTTGAGTAGTACCCTTGTAAGCAGAGGTAGAGGGGGAAATGCATAGATTGAGAGGTTTACCCAATGGAAGGATAGGGCATCCACTTTCCAGGCCTTGCTGTGAGGTTCCCTGCTACAGAATTTGCTGAACTGGTGATTGTTGTGGGAAGCAAAGAGGTCCACCTTCGGGGTGCCCCATTTCTGGGTTACAAGGTTGAAGGTGCTGTGGTCTAGCTGCCACTTGTGGGTCTAGGAGGTTTCTGCTCAAGTTGTCTGCCAGAGAGTTTTGGGAGCCTGGCAGGAACTGTGCTAGCAGGTGAATTTGCATGGCTGAAGCCATGTGCCAAAGGGTCATGGCTAACCTGCAGAGGGGATAATAGTGAGCTTCTCCCTGCTTGCTGATGTACCACATCACTGTGGTGGTGTTTGTTTTAATCAGTGGAGGCCCTGGGGAGAGTAGGGGTCTGAAAGATGTCAGAGCGTGCTTAACAGCCAGCATTCTCTTTTTGGATGATGTGCAGATGTATTTGATTTGGGCTCCAATGGCCCTGAATGCACATGCCATCCAGGTGTGCTCCCCAGGCATACTCTGATGCATCTGTGGTTAGGGTCTGGGTGGTGTGGGGTTGTGAAAACTAAAGGTCCTTGTTGTGGTTGCATGCTTCTGCCCACCAAAGAAAATCTTTCCTTATACAGGGTATCACAGGTTTGATAGTTTCTAGGTCCCGAGAGTGTTGACACTAACTGCTTTTTAGGTACCACTGACGTTTCCTCATATGCAGTCTGGCATATGGAATGAGTAAAATTGCAAGATACCATGAACCCTAGAGCTTGAAGGATTTTTGCAGATAACTTGGTTCTGGTGGCTAGTTGAGAGAAGAAGCCTGTCAGGTAGGCGTGTTTTTCTGGAGTAAGCAATGCCACTTGGGATGCTGTTTCCAGGCTTGCTCCCAGGAATACATTTTTTTGAGTTGGGACTAGTTTGGATTTATTTTAGTGTATAGTATACCCCAGGGAGGTCAGTAGGTCCTTTACAAAGGTCAGGTCCTGTAACAGCTTTTCCCGTCTGCCTGAATCAGGCAGTCGTCTAAGTAGGGGTAAATTTGAATATTCTTTTGTCTGCAAAAAGCAATGGCCGGAGCCAGGCATTTTGTGAAAACTCTGGGAGCAGTGGATAAGCGAAAGGGAAGCGCAGAGAAAGTACAATTGTGTACACTTAACATAAATGTAGATGTTAGAGTGTATTCACTGTTGCAGTCATTACATTTGGGTAATCCTGCTGGCAGGTTGCCCTCAGCCAGGCTGAATTCCAAAGTCTTGGGTCCTGTGTTGGTTGCTGTCGCCCCTTCACTGACGTCAGGTCGTCAGGGGTATAAAAGATGCAGCCAACGTCATTTTCTTCAGATTTCTTGCCCCAGATGTCAGGTGCCCCCAAAAAAGGGCAGCCAAACTTTATATATATATTCAGAAATACATCAATATAACTTTACCTTCATCTATAAGCAAATACACCACATAGGTAGTATAAATCAGAGAAGGAAAGTTAAGATCCAAAAGAAAAAAAAGGGGGAAGGCGTGTGGGTAACCTGGACTGCAACAGTGAATACACTCAAACATCTACATTTATGGTAAGTGTACACAACTGTATTATGTTCTTCATGTTTCACTATTGCAGTCATTACATTTAGGTAGAGTCCCAAAGCTATGGTTGGGAGGCTGGAACTAGACAGCAGTAGGAGCGGCTATGAGGCTCTGCAGAACTGCAGTGTCAAAGCCTGCCCGGGATTTAGAGTAGAGTGGCAGATGGTAATGCTTTGTAAAGGTGTGCAGTGAACTCCAAGTAGCCGCCTCTAAAATGTCTCTGGTTGGTAATCCCCTGAGAAAGGCTGCTGAGGTGGCTGCAGCTCTGGTGGAATGAGGCCTAATGCCCTTAGGCACTGGCTTGCCATGGTGTAAGTAGCAGAAATGAATGCAGTGGCCTAGCCACTTAGAAATAGTCTGCTTTGAGATGGGCTTTCTTTGTGATCCTGCAGCATATGCCACTAGTAATTGCTCTGTCTTCCTGAAAGCTTTGGTTCTGTCCAAGTAGAACCTAAGCTGTCTGTGTACATCCAAAGAATGCAGAATTCTCTCCCCCTTGTTCTGTGGATTTGGGTAAAAGGTTGGCAGATGGATGGCTTGGTTAAGAGCCACACTGGACACTACTTTTAGGCACAAATGTTGGGTTTGTCCTCAGGGAGACCCTGTCTGGGTGAAAAATGATGAAAGGTTCCACAGCCATGAGGGCTTGTAGCTCTGAAACTCGTCTTGCAGAAGTAATTGCTAAGAGCAGAGCTGTTTTCCAAGATAAAAACTTCATATCAGCTGTAGCAGCTGGCTCAAAAGGAGGCAGGGTGAGCTTTTCCAAAACATAGTTGAGGTCCCATGCAGGTATTGGTAGTTTTCTTGGGGGCCTTAAATTTTTGGCTCCTCTGAGGTACTGCCTCAGTAACGGGTGAGAAAAATGTGGTGGCTCTGTATTGTAATGAGCCAAAATGCCAGAGGCATGAATTTTAATTGATGAAAAAGATAGGCCTTTGACCAGCATCTCAGTTAGGTATTGCAAAATCTGAGGAATATTTGGCAAGGCTGCATCAGTTCCTTGTGCCTGGTTCCAGGCACAGAATCTCTTCCATTTTCTAGCATAATACTTTCTAGTACTAGGCCTTCTGGATTCCAGAATGACATCCATCACAGCTTTACTGAGAGGTGTTTTTTGTACGACTACATTATCCGCCATGCTGCCAAATTTAATGTCCTCAGTTGACTGTGCATGATCTGACTGTTTTGCTGGGACAGTAGTCGAGGTATTTGAGATAAGGTCTAAGCTGGGTATAGAGATAAGTTCCTTAGTATTGGATACCAATACTGGCGTGGCCAGTCTGGGGCAATCAGTAACATCTTTGGTTTCTCCTGTCTGACCTTTAGGAGCACCTTGGGTAGGAGAGGCAGTGGAGGAAAGGCAAATACTGATAGGTTTTTCCAACTGAAAGATAGGGCGTCCACTTTCCATGCTTGTCTGTGATAAGTCCTTGTGCAGAATCTTTTTAGTTGGTAATTGAGAGGGGAAGCAAATAGGTCTATGTCCGGGCATCCCCATTTCCTTGTTATCATGCTGAAGACTTGTGGATCCAGCTTCCACTCGTGGGGATCCATGAAGTTTCTGCTTAGTTCGTCTGCCAGAGTATTTTCCTTTCCTGGCAGGAATTGTGCCTGCAGATGTACTTGTTAAGTCAAAGCTGTGTCCCACAAGGTCATGGCTAGTCCGCAGAGGGGTTAAGAATGTGTGCCCCCCCTGCTTGTTTATATACCACATGACCGTGGTGTTGTCTGTCGTTATCAGTAGTTGTCCCGGATGAAGTAGGTCCTTGAAGGCTGTCAGGGCATTTTGAACAACTAACATCTCTTTTTGATTGATATGAAGATGCATTTGGCTTGAGGACCATGTGCCCTGAATGCCTCTTCCTGCCATGTGAGCTTCCCAGGCATAATCCGAAGCATCCGTTGTTAGTGTCTACCTGGCTGGAGGTAATGTAAATGGCTGTCCCTTGTTCTGGTGACAAGCCTTTGTGCACCATCGAAACTCCTGTTGCAGGCAGGGAGTGAGAGTAATGACTGTTTCCAGGCTGTGGCAATGTTGAGTCCAAACACTTTAGGTACCACTGAAGTTTCCTCATATGCAGTCTTGCATATGGAATTAGTAGGATGCAGGATGCCATGAAGCCCAAAGCCTGCAGAATTTTCCTTGCAGACAACTGGGCCTTTGTTGCCAACATTTTGAAATAAGTAGTCAGTTGCCTTTGTCTGGCGTGAGATAAGCCATCTGGGCAGTGGTATTCAAGCTTGCACCCAGGAATGTTATCTCTTGTGAGGGTACTAGTTTTGATTTCTTTTTGTTGACTGTGTACCCTAGGCATGTTAGACGTCTTTTCACAAATGCCAGATGTTGAAGAATGTCCTTGTTCTCTGCTTGAATGAGACAGTCGTCCAAGTAAGGATATAGTTGTATTTCTCTTTGTCTGCAAAATGCAATTACTGGTGCCAGGCACTTTGTAAAGACCCTGGGCGCAGTAGATAAGCCAAAGGGCAGTGCAGAGATTTGGTAATGCATTGAACCAGCCTTGAATCTGAGGTATCGTCTGCATGATTGTCTGATTGGAACATGCAGGTATGCCTCTTTTAGGTCTAAAGTCAAAAGCCAAGCATTCTTGCCCAACATGAGCAGAAGCTGCTGCAAGGTCAACATTTTGAATTTTGGAATATCCAGGAGAGTGTTCAGGATAGATAGGTCCAGTATAGGCCTCCAGGCCTTGTCCTTTCTGGGCACCAGGAACAGCCTTGAGTAAAATCCTTGTCCCTGCTCTTTGTCTGGTACTTGTTGAATGGCCCCCCATGTCCATGAGGGATGAGACTTGTTTTTGTGCCTCTGCCCATTGATTTTTTGGCAGATCTGGCCAGCCGCTTGCCTTTGGCATAGTATGAAAATGGAACTTGTATTCTTGTGACACTATGTTTAGAACCCACTTGTCCTGGGTTATGATGTGCCAATTTTGAGCAAAAAGTGCTAATTTTCCCCCTAAGGGTGCTGCCAGAAGATAAGTGCTTGGTACAGGCAGAGGGAAGTCATTGGGACTGTTTTCTGTACGTTTGTGATCGATCTTCTCCAGCTTTGGAGGTAGAAGCACCCCATTGCTTGGGCCTATAAGAACCTTGCGCCTGGGATCTGCCCCTAGGGCGTCTGGGTCTGCCCCTTTGAGGTCCGTCTGACACAGGAAAGAACCAATTTTTGTAAGCCAGTGTCTACTAAATCTAAGTGGCTGTACTTGTAAAAATTCTTTGACAGTTTGCATAGATTTAGCTTTGTCCTCCATTTTCTTTAACACCTCTTCTGCCTTAACACCAAACAAAGTATCATGCTGTAAAGGAGGTTCTAGTAATTTAACTTTAACATGATCAGGCAGATTTTGTTCCTTTAACCAAGCATGCCTCCTAATTACAGAAACCGTAACTGCGGCCTGCAGGAGGCCTCCAAAGAATCAAACCCACATTGCAAAGTATGTTTTCCAACTTGTTCTGCTGCATACAATAAATCCTGCATTTCTTTGTTTTCTGCACATTCAGAATTTAACAACATTTTCTGTTTAAGCAATCCCATGACATGCTGCTGATACTTAAGCATATGAAACTGACAGTTTAAGGCCCTTATAGCCAAAGTTGCAGATGTGTAAACCTTTTTTTCCCCATATATCCAGTGCCCTTGAATCTCTGTCAGAGGGGGTTGGGTTTTTTGCAGTGGAAGCCTAAACTCCCCTTTGGACCATGTGAAATAGTTTCAGGGTCAGCAGCAGGGTTTTTAAAAATAAATTTGTGTGAGTCAGGAACCCTGTAATATCTGCCAGGCTTAACAGGAGCTGGGGGTAAGGAGTCAGGGGTCAGACTAGACTCCGAAAACACATCATCTACAATGTCTAACAGGTGGAATAGCTAGAGGCCTGTGCTGAGGTAGTAGAAGAAAATCTCTGAGCCTCTTTTTAGATTCTAAAAAATCTTGGCTCTCCCAGTGGAAGTGCTCCCTCATGGTATGCAAGGTTTCCCCAAAGGAACAGCTCTCAGGAGGAGATGCTGAAGAAATAGATTCTTCAGCATCAGAATCCTCATATGGGGGAAGAGAATATTCCTGATCAGAAGAGGAATCAGAAGAAATAGAAGCCTGATCTGAAGATTCACAGTCAGTGTCTTGCCTAGGCCAATTATCAGGAGGGGGATGGGAACCCCTGATCAAGGTAATCAAGTCTTCGGCCATTTTGAGCATCTGTTTTTTGGGCATAGAGGCCTGTCCACGTGGCTCTTGAGTTTCCTTGCTTTAGAAGATGTTTTAGTCTTTGATGCTGAAGTCGGTTTAATGTAAAAATGTTTAGGTCCGAATACACCCCTCAGAAGCCGGTACCTGCTCAGCGGCTCCGGACCCATCTGAGGGATTAGCGTCCGAGGCTCCAATACCTTCAGTATCCAGCGGCATGGCCGACTCCACGTGGGAGTCAGTAGTGAGCTGCGACTCTAAAGTAGCGGGTGTCAGGGGCTGTGAAAGCGCCTCACTGAGAACAGGCGAACCGGCGACTGGCTTAGGAGAAGCTTTGTCGTTGGTTTTGGGCCTCGGTTGTTTTTCTTTTTCTTTGCATTTTTTGTGAACTCCGGTAGTCGGATGGCTATCTGACGACATTTCAGGATAAATAAACCGGCGTCCAAAAAAGTTTAAAGCAAAATCATACCGACGCTTAATAGTGCGTTGGTTAAATCTAGTACAAAACAGACAACCAGAAACATTGTGATCAGGGCCTAGGCAAGGAATACAGTAAGAATGAAAATCCTTATGAGGTATTTGCTTTCCACAAGAAATACAATTATTAACTTTTTCTGACATCGGTCTGGAGCAAGAAAAAAGTTTCCCCAACGGGGTACTTAGCTTTATTGAATACTTCGGATCTGAAACTCAAACACAAAAATCTCAGGAGTCGGCCGACTGGCACTTGCGAACTGCTTCTGCTTCGGGCACCGTGTGGCAAGAAAGACTGAAGAAAATGGTGTCGGCTGCTTCTTTTATACCCCTGACGTCAGGGAAGGGGTGACAGCAACCGACGCAGGACCCAAGCCTTTGGAATTCAGGCCGGCTGAGGGCAACCTGCCAGAAGGATTACCCAAATGTAATGATTGTAACAGTGAAACACGAAGAACATCTGAAAGTGCATAGATCCTGCCCTGAAACGTAGACATTTCCTGCAAGAATCCCTGATTGGGATGTGCAGATAGGCCTCTTTTAGGTCTAGGGTGGCTAACCAAGCATCCTTGGATAGCATAAGAAGAAGCTGCTGGAGGGTGAGCATTTTGAATTTTGGTATCACCAGGAAGGCGTTTAGAATTGATAGATCGAGGATTGGGCACCAGCTGCCCTCTTTTCTGGGTAGCAGGAAAAGCCTGTTAAAGAAACATTGGCCTATCTGGTCAACAGAAAATGGTGGTATTGCCCTCATGGAGAGCAGGGAATGGACTTGGTTTTGGGCCTCTGCCCACTTGTTTGGAGGAAGATCTAGAAACCCTTTTGGGGTTTGCACAGTGTAGAAATAAAATTTGTATTCCTGGGACACTATGTTGAGGACCCATCTGTCATTGGTGATGGAGGCCCAGTTTTTTGCATGGGAGGAGAGTTTTCCGCCTAGGAGCACAAGCAGGTGGGCAGAGGTAAGGGGTGGAGTTGTAAAGTCATTGTGAGTTCTTTCCATAAGGGGTGGCTTAGCACTCCCTGTTTTTGAAGTGGACAAACTCAGTTGCTTAAATCTCTGCATTCCCTGGGACTGCTGTCTAGAGGGTCTGCTTCCCCTAGGTCTTGTTTGAGCTGGCCTTGAGGGGGCCAGAAAGGACCAGTGCTTGGAGGGGCAATGCCTACTGAACTTCAGAGGCTGGACCTGTAAGAAGTCTAACTGTCTGCATAGATTTAGCTTTTTCTTCAATCTTTTTTTAAGACCTCATCTGCCTTGGTGCCAAACAAATTGTCTTTGTTCAAAGGTGCGTCCAATAGTTTTGATTTGACAAGGTCTGTTCCTTAAGCCAAGCATGCCCTCTAAGTACAGAACCTGTGACTGCTGCCCTGCAGGATGCTTCTAGGGCGTCAAAGCCGCATTGCAAGGTGTGTTTAGTAACTTGGCTTGCAGAATGCATCAGCTCACGTAATTCCTTATTTTCAGCACAAGCCGGAAAGGTACGTATTTTTTGTTTATGGAGTTCCATTGTATGTTGCTGGTATTTCAGCATGTGGAACTGACCATTTATTGCTCTAATGGCAAGAGCTGCAGAGGTGTATACTTTTTTTACCCCATCTGTCTAAAGCTTGGGAATCCCTGTCCGAAGGGGTGGGATTCTTAGCTGTGGTTGCTTTTATTCCTTTGGTACCTTGGGAGATGACCTCTGAGTCAGCAGTAGGATTTTTGGCAAAAAATTTGAGAGAGTCAGTGACTCTAATACTGGTCAGGTTTCCTGGGAGCAGGTGGGAGGGTGTCAGGAGTTAAACTGGATTCCATAAAGACAGAGTCCACAACATCCAGGACAGGAGGAACAGCTAAAGGTCTGTGCTGTGGTAAATCTAAGAACTCCCTGAATCTCTTTTTAGACTGAGGATAGTCCTGACATTCCCATTGGAAATGGTCCCTTAAAGTATGTAGTGTTTCACCAAATGAAAAATCCTCTGTGGGAGAGGCAGAAGGAATAGATTCCTCTGCTTCTGAATCCTCATAAGCAGACAAGGGTTGCATGTCTTCATATTCAGAAACCTCAGGGTCATCGTACTCTTGGACAGATAAAACTGCTGGGGACAAGACTCTCTTTTGGAAGGGGTAGGCTGGCTTCCCCTAATAAGCATGATAAGGTCTTCCACCATTTTAAGCATTTGAGATTGAGGCATGGAAGCAGGTGCTTGAGTTTGGGTCATCGGTTTTTGAGGGTAGTTTGTACCCTGGGCCTTAGAAACTCGGTAGTTTTAGAAAGAACTGAAGACGCAAAAGAAGTAGTCGGTATGTGTCTAATATCGGTAGTGCAAAGAGCTTCCTTGGAAGCCTGGCTCAGCGGCTCCGGACCCAGTCAAGGTCGAGACATCCGCAAAATCCTTGGTCAAAGAGCAGCTTTGCAGCATACCGGACTTCAAATTGGTCTCGGTAGTGGCCTGCAAATCCACAGAAGTGGGCATCAGGGGCTGCAAAAGCACCTCACTGATGACCGACAAACTGGCGACTAGCTTAACAAAAGCAACTTCGGCAGCTTTGGACCTGTGGAGTCTGTCTCTGTCTTTATCCTTATGCTTTTTCGGTCGATCGGTAGTCGGATGGCTTACCGAAGCCATTTTGGAATACAGAGATCGAGCGTGAAAATATTTAGCTACAATACCCGAAGACATATAGTTCTGGCATTGAACAAAGCACAAAAAGTACAGTTTTGTACCTACCATAAATGTAGATGTTCGAGGATCCACATTGCTGCAGTCCTAACCATTGGGTAGTCCGCTGTCCAGTCGGCCCGAATACCAAAGTATATGGCTGACGTCGGTCAAGGCGCATTAGACTGACGTCAGGACGTCAGGGTACTAATGCGCATGACCGACGTCATATCCTCAGTCTTTTCTTGCCCCAGATGTTAGAAGACCCTAAAAAGACAAGGCCCAAACAAAAACACCAAATAGCCCTGCACCAAACCTATATACAATATATACAAATGTACAAGAATATATATATATACACTAGCACACACCACCAACCCCTACACACAGAGGGGAAGGAGGGAGACTGCAGCAATGTGGATCCTCGAACATCTACATTTATGGTAGGTACAAAACTGTACTATGTTCTTCGTTCCACATTGCTGCAGTCCTAACCATTGGGTAGAATCCCAAAGCAGAGGTAAGGGAGGCTGGCAAATCATAAGGAAGCAGGAGCTGTCAACATGCCTTGCAAAATAGCTGTGGCAAAACCAGCCCTAGATTTAGAGTAGAGAGGAAGGTGGTAATGCTTAGAGAAAGTATGCACTGAACTCCAAGTAGCTGCCTCCAAAATATCCTTAGTTGCCACCCCCCTTAGAAATGCTGTTGAAGTGGCAGTAGCCCTAGTGGAATGAGGCCTAATCCCAGCTGGAATCTCCTTGCCATGATGGGAGTAACAAAATGAAATGCAAAACCCAATCCACTTAGAAATAGTTTGCTTAGACACAGGCTTGCCCTGAGAACTCAAAGCAAAAGAAACAAACAACTGCTGAGACTGCCTAAAATCCTTAGTCCTGCTCAAATAATAACGCAATTGCCTGTGTACATCTAAAGTGTGCAAAATCTTTTCCCCTTTATTTTGGGGATCTGCATAAAAGGTAGGCAAATGAATAGTTTGGTTCAAAGCCACACTAGAAACCACCTTAGGCATAAAGGAAGGATTAGTACGTAAAGATACCCTATCCTTATGAAAAATCAAAAAAGGCTCCACTGCCATAAGGGCCTGCAACTCAGAAACCCTTCTAGCAGAAGTTAATGGCCAACAAAAAAGCAGTCTTCCATGACAAGTATTTCAATTCAGCAGTAGCCGCAGGCTCAAAAGGTTGTAGAGTAAGTTTCTCCAACACAAAATTGAGATCCCAAGCAGGGTAGGAGCTCTACGTGGGGTCTTATATTCTTTGCCCCTCTAAGAAATTGCTTGAACAAAGGATGAAAACAATGGTGGGTCACAATCATAGTGAGCTGAAATTGCTGCAGCATGAATCTTAATGGAAGAGAAAGACAAACCTTTGTCCAGTAACTCAGTAAGATATTGAAGAGCCACACTCAAATTAGGCTCTGAAATCTCCAAATTCTTTGCTGCAGTCCAAAATAAAAATCTCTTCCATTTTTCATGACACTTTCCTTGTACTAGGTCGTCTGGCTTCCATAATCACATTTAAAACTTGTTGAGGAAGTTGAGACCTGCTGTCTTTCAAAACAGAATATGCCAGGCTGTTAGATGAAGAAAGTGAAGCTTGACATTGAGCAGACAACCGTCCTTCTGAGACAACAGATGTGGAATCAAGGGTAAAGGCCATGGGGGCTTCTTTACCAGACTCCTCAGTAATGGGTACCAGTGCTGCCGAGGCCAATCTGGAGCTATTAAAACCATCCTTGGCTTGTCTTGTCTGACCTTTAGAAGCACCTTTGGAAGAAGAGGCAGAGGTGGAAACGCATACACATGAAGATTTTTCCAACTGAAAGAAAGAGCATCCACTTTCCAAGCTGTGTGATGAAACCTCTTTGTGCAAAACTTTGGCAGCTGGTGGTTTAGTGGAGAAGCGAACAGATCTATGTCTGGAGTTCCCCAGGACACTGTCAACTTTTGAAATACATGAAGATCCAGTTTCCACTCGTGGGGATCCATGATTTGTCTGCTTAACACATCTGCTAAGGAGTTCTGTGCTCCTGGCAGAAACCTTGCCTGAAGAGTTAGTTGCAAGCTTAGCGCAGTCTCCCATAAAATCATTGCTTGCCTGCACAATGGGTAAGAATGTGTTCCCCTTGTTTGTTGATGTACCACATGACAGTTGTGTTGTCTGTTAGAATCAACACCTGCCCTGGAAGAAGTAACTTCTTGAAAGCCATTAATGCAAACTGGACTGCTAACATCTCCTTCATGTTGATATGTAGATGCTGTAGTCTGGCAGGCCACTTGTCTTGTATCCACTTTCCATTTAGATGAGCTCCCCAAGCAATGTCTGAGGCATCTGTCGTTAGAATATGACTCGCCTCTGGCCGGGTCACAGAGAGTCCCTTGTTTAGGTGACATTCCTGAGCCCACCACAAAAATTCCTTTTGAATGCAAGGTATTATTTGAATGACAGTGTCCAATTCCTGGCAGTGCTGTGTCCATACATTTTTGATATACCATTGCAGCTTCCTCATATGCAGTTTGGCATTGGGAAGCACCAGAATACAAGATGCCATGAACCCTAAGGCTTGAAGGACTGTCCTTGCAGTCAGCCCGGACTGAAGAGATAGGTGATGGAAGTAACTGGAAAGATTCTTTTGTTTGTCCGGGGTTAAAAAGGCCATCTGGGCTGCTGTATTCAGTCTCACACCCAGAAAGCACATGTCTTGAGAGGGTACTAGACTGGACTTTATTTCGTTCACAGAATACCCTAGGCATCTTAGCACTGCTATAACATATTCCAGATGCTGTAGAAGGTCTTCCTTTTCTTGAGCCAGAATCAGGCAGTCGTCCAAGTAAGGATAGATTTGAATTCCTTTTAGCCTGAAGTAAGCTATCACTGGAGCCAGAACCTTTGTGAATACTCTGGGCGCAGTAGATAAGCCAAAGGGCAACGCAGAGAACTGATAATGAGAATTTCCAGCTCGAAAACGCAGATACTTCCTGCAACTTAGTCTTATAGGCACATGAAGGTAAGCTTCCTTGAGATCTAAAGTTACCATCCAGTGATCTTTGCCCAGCAGAGGTAAAAGCTGTTGTAACGTCAACATTTTGAACTTGGGAATGTCCAGATAAGTGTTGAGGATAGATAAATCCAAAATTGGTCTCCACGTGTTCCCCTTCTTTGGTACTAGGAACAGGCGAGAATAAAATCCTAGGCCCCTTTCTGATACAGGGACTGGCTGAATGGCCCCTATTTGGAGTAACAGATAAATTTGCTTGTGAGCCTCTGTCCTTTGTGGAGGAGGAACGTCTGGCATGCCTTTGAAAGGAGGCAATGTATGGAAATAAAACCTGTAACCGTGGTGAATGATATCCAACACCCATCTGTCTTGAGTAATTAAATCCCAATTTTCTTTGAAAAGAGACAGTCTTCCTCCCAAAGGAGCTGCCAGACGAGAATCTACTGGCAGCTGAAAAGGCAGGTCATTGGGTCTGTTTAAAGGACTGACCCCTGCCCTCACCAGAAGTCTGAGCAGGTGAACTCCCTGTTCTAGGCCTAAAAGAACCTTGAGCTCTGCCCCTACCACGTCTAGACCTACCCCTAGACTGGGAATCATAAGCAGGATATGTCCATCCCTTAGTAGGCCAATTTCTACTAAACTTGGTGGCTGCACCTGCAAAAATCTTTAACAGTTTGCATAGACTTAGCTTTGTCCTCCATTTTCTTTAAAACTGCTTCCACAGGCGAACCAAACAACACATCAGACTGCAAAGGAGCATCCAAAATCCTTGTCTTAACATGCTCAGCTAAATTCTGATCCTCAACCAGGCATGCCTCGAAGAACAGAACTAGTGGCAGCCACCCTCGAGGAGGCCTGTACAGCATCAAAACCACATTGCAAAGAATGCTTACCCACTTGTTCAGACACATGAACTAAATCCAGCAACTCTTTACACTCAATACCTTCCGCCAAAGCATCCACCTTAGATTTCAATTGTGAAAGGAGATAATTTTGATATTTTAGCATGTGAAACTGACAATTCAATGCCCTCATGGCTAAAGTGGAAGAAGTATACACTTTCTTTCCCCATCTATCCAAAGCCCTTGCCTCTTTATCAGTGGGAACAGGATTTTTAACAACAGAGGCCTTAACACCTTTAGGTCCCTGAGAAACAGTTTCCGGGTCTGCCCTAGGACTCTTAAAAGATACTTATGAGCTTCAGGCACCCTATAGTACCTATCCGGTTTAACAGGGCAGGAGGCAAAGAATCAGGGTTCAGGGAAGCCTCTGCAAAACATCTTCCACCACATTCAATACAGGAGGTATAGCTAAGGGCCTATGCTGGGGTAAAACAAGAATTCCCTAAGCCTTTTCCTGAATCAGAGTAATCTTGGCCTTCCCATTTAAAGTGCTCCCTCATGGAATGCAGAGTCTCAGAAAATGAGAAATCCTCAGGAGGAGAAGCTGTAGGAGTGGAATCATCCACATCAGAATCAGAATAAGGAGGGAACTCCTGCAAGTCTTCCACAGAAGACTCAGAAGCCTCTGAACACTGTTCAAAACTCTCAAACTCAGGTTCCACCCTAGGCCTCTTATCAGGAGGGGGCATAGAACCTCTAATCATAGTAATCAAATCTTCTGCCATTTTAAGCATATGTTTCTTAGGCACAGAACCTGAAGTGCTAGGAGAAGCCCCCACTGAAGCTAAACTTGGCCTACCTCTCAAAGAAGTTTTGGAAACAGAAGGAGAGGCCCTAACTACCTTGGGAAGAGAGGGAAGAACAGTTACCTGAGAAGCCCCCTCAGCCTGGCCTACCTCCTGAGAGGGCACATCCTGTAACAGTAAAGTCTCTGCCTGAGACTCCAAAGAAACTCCTGGCAAAACCTCTGGCTCCACTGAGCCTTCTAAAGAACCGACGTCCGGGACTGCCGGTTCATCAACCCTAGGCTTTGCTGTTTTATCCTTGCGCTTTTGATGAAGCGTCGGAGCATCCGACGGCATTTTATAATTACAACGCTTCCCAAACACTAACCTAGCACAGTCTAACCTTCTCTTAATAGTGCGTTTGTTAAATCTAGCACAAGAGCGGCATCCAACAATGTCGTGCTCAGGCCCTAAACAAGGTATACACAAAGTATGGTAATCCCTATGAGGTATCTGTTTCCCACAAGAAATACAGTTATTCACTTTTTCTGACATCCGGTTAAATACTGAGGCAAGAAAAAACCAAAATGTTCCCCAACGGGGTACTTAGCCAACTTTGATTCGGTCTGAAACTCCGAGTTCAGAAAATTTCAGAACGCCAACCTGCACTCGCAAAACTGCTTCTGCATCGGACCATGCGGCAAAAAAGACTGGGGATATGACGTCGGTCATGCGCATTAGTACCCTGACGTCCTGACGTCAGTCTAATGCGCCTTGACCGACGTCAGCCATATACTTTGGTATTCGGGCCGACTGGACAGCGGACTACCCAATGGTTAGGACTGCAGCAATGTGGAACGAAGAACATCTGACTGCGAGGGACATCGTGGTCTGGGCCTAAACAGGTGACGCAGTAAGAATGGCAATCTCGGTGTGGTATTTGCTTTCCACAAGCGAGACAATTGCTAACTTTCTCTGAGATTGGTTAGAGCAAGAAAAAAGGATCCCCAACAGGGTACTTTGGTTTAGAAGACCAACTTCAATTCAGAAATGAAAACTCAGGTAGCGGCCGACCAGCACTCGTGTGAACTGCTTCCACTTTGGGCTCCTCTGCAAGAAAGACTGATGTAATGGCATCGGCTGCCTGATTTTATACCACTGACAACCTGACATCAGTCCTGGAGTAACAGCAACCAACGCAGAAATACTAAACCTCTGGTATTTGGGCCGACTGGGGGATATCCCTGGCAGGATAACCCAAGTGTGATGACTGCAACAGTGAAACACGAACGTCATCTAATGGTGTCCTCCTCCTCCTCAGGAGTAACAAAGTCCTTGGGAGAATTTGGGAACAGTAAGTCAGGGATTCATCAGAAGAAGAGAGTTCTTCCTCGGACTCCTCCAAGGCCTGCACAGGTGGAAGGGTTGGTTGGGGCACATGAGACTATAGGGCCTGGAAAGCTCTGAACAAGTTCTGGGAAAAGGCTTCCCATACAGGTTCTGGTTCTGTAACTCTGCTTTTCTTTTTGTTTCCTCTTAAGGGGAATAGCAGTAGTAGTCTGATTTGGGGCCAATGCCGGGGTGGATGGTAGGTCGGCAGTAGGCCTCTCCAATGCCATGAGCCATGGATTCCCCTCGCCATCAGGATCTGATGGCTGATCAACCTCAGCGTGTGTACTCTGTGTTTCTGCTGAACCGGCTTCCACCACGGTTCCTGGTTCCAGCACTGAAACGGACGTCTGATGGGACCCTGGGCCAACATCTGCCTCGGGAGTCTCACCAGGCATGAGTGCCTGGCTTAACTTTTTTGGCGGCTCCTCAGAGATACCTACCCCACCCTCCATACCTAATGAAAAACAACAAAGCCTTTGGTTTTCTAAGTATAACTTTAAAGCAGACAAGCAGCTACGCAAAGTTTTAGGTACAAAGGACTGGCAGATGTCAGAAGATTTACATTTGTGGCCTTCTCCTAAACAAAACAAACACTGATCGTGCTTGTCCATATGTGGAATCGGTCTTCAATAAGCATACTTTCCCTTTCTAGCTGACATGTACATCTGGCAAGCAAGAAGGAATATAATCAAAAAACCTAAAAATGTACTTATCTGCAGCGGACAGCCAAAGTCAAACAAGCAAACAGATTCCCGGAGCTGGCAATCAGAGGTTCGTAGATCACTGCAGCAGAAAAGTTCTGGGTTGGGTATGTGAAGACGTCACATTTATAGCCAAATTCAGTTTATGGCTCTGACATGCAATGTCGCACATACCCCTTATCCTAAGACTTTGGTATACTGGCCAGATGCCCGGTGCTGCAGGCAGGCCACCTCCCTACTTTTATGAATACTGCAACATGAGAATAGAAGGACATTGGTAGTTATGACCCATGAAGGAACTGTGGGGGGAGGAGGGGTGCCTTGGATAATCTAAGAGAAGCTATGGTGTACGTTCTTCCACTACATGGAAAGAAGTGGCAGCCAAATGGGCCTTAACAGTGGAATAGCTGGTTCCACATTGAAAAATTGCTGGGAGTGTGGCTGAAACAGGGTCAATGTTTTTCTCCATAACCCAAACAGAAAACCTTTTCCATCTGCTCTTGTAGAGTTTCCTGAGAGAAGACGTTCTTGAGGAAAACAGAATGTGGACAATGGAAGTGGAAAACCTGGACTGTCATTAGAAATGGAAAAAAAAAAACATACGGTCGATTTGAAAGCTTGAATGTTCAGGGGAGGCAACCTTGATGGGTGAGACTAACTCTGGGTCCACATCCAGGGAGGATGAACTAGATGAGGTCAGAGGAAGGGAAACCACACTTGTCAAAGCCAAAAGGGGGCTATGAGGATGACTCTGACCTTCAATACTGATGGTTTCTGTAGGAACTCTGGAATCTTAGTGTAGGGGAAAGGTGTAAAGAAGTCCTGGGGACCAAGGGTGTACTAGAGTTTCCCTGGGTGACTCCCTCTAATGGGATATTAAAGCAAAGAAATTGCTGCATTTTCTGTCCAGGGGAGATGCATGAAAATCCCAACAAGGCTGGCCCAAATGGCTGGAAATCTGTTACCAATGGACTGATGGACCATTTGTGAAGAACTAAAATGGATCTGCTCACCCTGTCTGCAAGATTACTGGATTACCTGGGATATGAGTTGCTATAAGAAAGCAGTGGAAAGATTTCACCCATTACCACACTCTCATGGCCTCTTGGCACATAAGATAAGACATGGTTCCTTCCTGTTTGTTGAGGTACCAAACCAGTGCCATGTTTTCTCCTTGGAGAGAAATCACACCAAAGGGGACAGCCCTGAAAGGCCTGCAACACTAGGACTGCTCATCACAGAAATACTGATGTGAAGACTAGCCTCTACTTGAAACCATGTGCCCTGGACTGTCCTTCCCAGACAATGACTCACCTCCCCCTCAAAATGCAAGGCGTTGAAGGTCACTGTGGCCTGGGTGAGGGGTTGGGAATGAAAGGACATCCCTAATGATGATGAGAACTTTTCCACTACTGTGCAAGTGACTTCTGCAAATGTATGTGAGGATGACCAGATGGGACAACGGCTGCTTCCTGATCAATTCTTGGACCATCATGGTCCACTGAAGGACTCACGTATTAGAAGGGACTGGCTTCCAGCCAGAAAAGGAGATATTTCCTGGATCGCCTGCCCATCTTTATGTGGTAGTAAACATTCCAGAGATCTATTCGGCACGAGTCATTTACAACAACAATGGAAGAATGGAATGAACTGTATCCATCCAGAATTTCATTTGTTTCACAAGCTTGTTTAAGCAGCTTAAGTCTCCATTTTTCTTTGGCACTAAAAATAATCTCGAGTAAATTCCAAACTCCTTCTGGTCTGGTAGGATCTTTTGGATGACTCAATTGGTTAGAAGCTTTTTTTTTTTTTTTTTTTTTTTTTTTAAATCTCAAAAATAACTTATTTTCTTTGTGAGGGTAGAATATCAGGAATTATTCTTGAATATAATGGGAGGGGAATGAAAGGGAATAAGAATTATTTCCAGAGACTAACAACACCCACTTGTGTTAAGTGATGGACGTTCAAGTCAGGAGATGTAGAGACAAGCACCCCTGATCACCTCAGAATACTAGCAGTCGGGCAACCATTCAGGAACACTGGTAAGGCTTCTCAGAGAATGGACATGGGACCTTGACTCTGCGGGCCACCTCTTGCCTCCAAGGCAACGTTCATTACACGAGTTTCAGCCTTGCCACTGGAAGCTCATTCTCCAGAAGAGTCAGGTGAAATCCCTAAGACTTTCAAAACCACATACTTTTCCCTGCCTCCTGGTTTCTGAAGAAAGTCCTTTGAGGGGTAAAGAATTTGATCCCTATGGCAGATATGGGCTTACCATTTTCTTCACTCCTAAGAATAGTTTCTTTCACTTTTGAACGAAATAAAGTTGAACCATCATACGGGTAGTGACAAATGATGTTTTAAAGTGCTCTGCAACGTCCTGTCACTGTATCTAGGTGAGTCTTCGGATGGAAATGCCTGCTGCTCCAGAAGTACCCTCTGTAGTATCAGATATGTGGCACACAGATGCACTGGATAAAGATCGTAGGGTAGCCAGAAAACAATAAAAAGGCTTTTTCTGAAATGCAGTCAAAGTCCATGGGCGAAAACTGGAGATCCCTTTTACCAAATCTCTCTGAAATCAAGTGAAGTGCACCAGGTAATTAAGTGTTCTCAACGAGAAAGTAGAGGAGTCATAGACCTGTTTCCCAAATCTGTCCATAGCATGTGACTCTGTTCAGTGAACTGACCGAGTAGCTTTCTTCAGTGAGTTTCTTTTGGGGGGCTGCTAATACAATCATGGAATCTACTCCTGGGCCCTTGCTCAAGTGCAATCAG